>NC_039281.1:12758536-13058536 GCF_003368295.1 Carassius auratus | reverse complement strand
TTTTAATTGTGCGTTCGAGTTCAAACAGGGTGAAGCCGTTTGGGGACTGGTTAACTGATTCTGTGCATGAGCCAATGTAAAAACATTAACTCATCAAGCAAAACTATGTATTCCCTTATTAATTGGTAATTTAGTAATACAAAAGGGGTGGGGGTGTTATTTAGGTATATGATTTTAAGTAGATGTTATTCTAATATATATTATTTCAGGGGAAAAAAAATTCCCTTTTTATCTCCTGATGATAGATAGATAGACAGACAAATAGAGACGGACGGACGGACGGACGGACAGACAGACAGAGTCAGACAGACAGACAGAGTCAGACAGACAGAGTCAGACAGACAGAGTCAGACAGACAGAGTCAGACAGACAGAGTCAGACAGACAAACAGACAAACAGACACAGACAGACAGACAAACAGACAGAGTCAGACAGACAGACAGAGTCAGACAGACAGACAGACAGAGTCAGACAGACAGACAGAGACAGAGACAGACAGAGACAGAGACAGACAGACAGAGTCAGACAGACAGACAGAGACAGAGACAGACAGACAGAGTCAGACAGACAGACAGAGACAGACAGACAGAGACAGACAGACAGAGACAGACAGACAGACAGAGTCAGACAGACAGACAGACAGAGTCAGACGACTTCATATACTAAACATAAATCAGGCTTCTGTGGAACATTTTCAAAATCACCTGTTTAAAATGAAATGGCCCATTTGGAGTGGTTGCAGTGCTAGTGATTTGTTGTTTGTTTTGTTTTATGTTCAGAGACCGTCAGAGCCGGAGGCCACTGCAGTGATGCCTGCATGGATGCAGAGTGTGGATGCTCTGAGTGAAGCTGTAGCTGGATTTAGCACGATGGAGGAAGTAATGAAATACCTGGAGCCGGATCGCTGGCAGGTGGACATGGATGACCTCTACAAGCCTACCTGGCAGGTGGTGGGCAAATCATTCTTCCACCAAAAGAAATCCAGAGGTGAATATCCAAATATCCTGCATTTAGAAGTACTTTGAGTCAAATGAAATACTGGAACTTATAACCTATTTTTGTCTTGAGTAGGAGTAGTGGACCTGAACCTGCTTCGTGAGGAGGTACGGCTTTACAGTTGCACTCCGCGGAACTTTTCGGTCTCGTTGCGTGAGGAGCTGAAAAGAACAGATGCCATCTTCTGGCCCAGCTGTCTGCTGGTGAAGCGCTGTGGAGGGAACTGTGCATGCTGCTCTCACAACTGCTATGATTGCCAGTGCTCGCCCACCAAAGTGGCCAAAAAATACCACGAGGTATAGCACAGAACAGAAGGCCTTCTGTTTTTATTTCACGTATTAAGTTTCTTTTACTAATAACTGTGTGCAAGTGTTCTTATATGAGTCTCGCATAACATTTCTGCCATTTACAGTCTAAAATCTTTCCCTGATGCTGATCATTTTACACTATTTCATATCAATGACATACAACACTATAATAAGGACTTGCACTATGTATGGACACTTCATTTCTAACTCTAACCATTTGTACTATGTAGGGTTGCTGGGATTTTGGGGCATATTAATACATTTAAATACATAAATATATGTATACTCTATATTTGTCTCCACTTGTGCAGGTTCTGATGCTGAAACACAGGGCAGGGGGTCGGGGGCTGCAAAAGACTCTAACGGATGTCCTCCTGGAGCACCATGAGGAGTGTAGCTGTGTGTGTAAAAATGACTCCGACTAAAACAGTCCCAGGGAGAGAGCAACACTGGCCCCCCCAACAGACTCACCAAGGGAAATATTTAGTGCTTAAATGAGCGAAAGAGTTTTTACCCTGACGTTGCAAACTAATGAAACCCAGCGTTGGATATCTTTTTATTTTGACTTATCTAAGCCTGCGGTTCCATTCGTTTTGGGCTCGCAGATTCATAAAGAATTGAGCCATGAAGAAGTTTCCATTGGCCCTATGATAGAATGGGATATTTGGATAAAAACTGCTTCTCCGTGTGTATGTGGAGGTTTGCGAACAATGTGTATGTGTACATTCACAAATCTTTTTCTACGTGTGAGTGAATGCATAGAGCTGTGTCGGTTCAGGAAACTAGCATAGTCAAGGCCTGAACTGAGGTTGATATTACTTGTGAAACAAGTGGATTTGGTGTGTTCTTTTATATAATTTTTTCTCTATGCTTTTTATTTTTTAACACAACTTAAAAATATCAGAGGACCTTGACTATTCATCCATTTTCAACAAACCAAGGACAGGTTTTTTTTTTTTTTTTGGGGTTAACCAGAAAATCTTTTGCTCTTTTCTTATGTACTATAGACTCATATGAGAATGGCTTCATTCAAGAGAGAACACGAAAATATAAAAGTGAATCTTGTGTAAATATATTTCAAATTGTGATTTGCTGACTTTTCCTGTCATCACAGTTTTTGGTACCAAATTGTGGGCATGTAAGAATCATTTTTCCCCTTTCATAATCACTGTTGTATTTTCAGTATTAGTTGCTCTTTTTTAGAGACATTTATACGCTTGTGTTTTTTGAGTAGATGTTTTAATTGCCTAATAAGATGGTTATTTTAACTGGAGACAAACTGAAAACTGTTAGATGTTCATGTAAATAGACTTTTTAGAAGTTAAAGGGACATAGATCTGCCAGTACCATTTTCCTCTACCATTAAACGATTAAATAAATTGTTGTGGTTTTTACAAAACTTTTTTCTTAAAGCATTGGTTTTCTCAAATAATCTGCAGTTGTCACAAAATTGCATAAGTACTGCCAGGGCACCCTATAACTATGAACCATTAACTGCTATCTGACTTCAGCCTTCGAGAGTGCAGTTAGATGTAAAAGATGCATCTCTGCATTAAGACCGTGCTCTCTGATTCTTATTCTTAAGCTTTTCAAGAGAACAATCATGTGACTGATGGTGTTGCTCTCAGCATTCATTGAATATCATGGCACAATAAATCTCACGTTTTGGGGGAAAAATGTTGATCTCATTTGCATGCAGTAGATGAAATGCAAACACTACTGGTGGAAATTGAAGACAATGTGCTAACTCCACTGACTGGAAAAGGGATCAGAGTAAACAAGACGCACAGCATTATTTGCATCTTTTTTTTAAACTGCCTTAGATAACCTTTCCCACTGTCATTTTGTCACTCTATTATTCTTTGATGTAATATTTCTGTGACTTTGTTTTTCATACTTTGATCACAGATTCCTCACACTTGGCAAACCAATTTCGCAAGCCACCTACTAGAAGCAGGCTTTGAGATCGTCTTTAAAGGAAGAAAGGCTCATTTTTGTGCAGACTGACAGAGGGGATGAGAATGTGGATTTTTTTGATGTCGTGAAAGTGTGAGAAGTGCCTTGATGTTGTTAAACAGCATACATAAATATGAAGTATGAAGTTTCTCTCCATGAGACTCGTTTATGGTTCAGAGAGATGCTTGAATGCTTATGACAGATGTTCCTCATCTTCTCTTGATCTTCTTGAAATTAGTGTGTCATTTGGGATTGCCATCAGATTTCCTATATAACAGAACCTTACTTCTCTGTGTGAAGTAAGCTGCTCTGCTCGTGCACATCCCATCATCGGTTCTCTTTTTGCAGTTCGGTCAATCTACTGTTAGGAGTAACTGAATAACTCGGGATATTGGTTTATTTAGCATCACAGGGAGTGCAAGGCATGTTTATAAACTGAATAACTGGAGTAACTGCATACTGGAGATTCAAACGATTCAGTTCGATTTGGTGAACTGGTTCGACTGGTTCACTAAGAAGATCCGGTTAAATAGAACGATTCACATCTGTTGCATGCAGTGAAGACATAATTACTAATCATAAGGACTTGTACTGTCTTTTTATGCGTTGCACTGTGTATCGCGCTGTGTAAACATAAAAGCATGTCTGCATTTGTGATCAGAGAAACACCAAGCCTACTCTACACTGCTCATAACTTGCATTTGAATCATCATTGGCGAATTATTTAACTATTAAAACATTTACGTTACTTAAAGGCTGTGAGTCAGAAGCGTCAAACCTTAAGCGTCTATACCCTTGCAAAGTTGGAACTGCCCAGCTTTATAGAAACAGCCTTTGTGCCACAGACGCATTTTAGGTTACTGGTTTAGGAAACAATCCTCCTCCTCCATAGAATGTGGCGCACACATCTAAATATTTGGGTTGAACTGTTCTGGAACAGTGTTGTAAATACAATTTAAACACTGATTTCTAGCTGTGTACTCTTGGAAGGCCAAACAAAGTAGTTTTGCTTTCACAACGAAACACAGCATCTCTACAACATGATGCCAGAGGCAACAGATGGAATAAAAGTTACGCCTTCTTTGTGTGAACATTTGGGTGGTGTTATACAAATCTTCCCACATTGTGACGTAGACATGTGGGGGCATGTTAGAATGGGTTAGAATTCTGGGTAGGAGTAGTTGACTCTTAACTTTTATAAAGAATATCTCTTTGGGTTTAATACTTTAGTCTTTGCAACTTTACAGATCTTCTTTATGTACCAAGAGCTTGTTACACTCCAAAGAGAGAGGAAAAATGTAAATTGCATCATATGACCCTTTTAATATGTTGTACAAGGTCAGTTAGGAAAGTATAAGTAGTTAAGCATAATAACATGAAGACTCTTAAAATGCACCCGTTTATGTTCTAAAGAGACTAGGGAATATCTGTTAATAGTAAAAGATGATGGCTGTAAATTTATGAAATTGTCTGAGAACAAAGCTTTTATTTATTTTATTACCAGATGTGCGTATATTAGCATTGGACTGTGGGCTTGGTCTTATTTAGATAATTATAGGGTAGATTTTCTGTGGTTTTCCAGGAACTGGCTGTGGTTCCTGAGGAAAGTAATGACTTGACATCTGAGTGGCATTAATCAGTGATGAGGACAGTTCGCCTTTCAACTGCTTGTGTCATTATTTGATGGAGTCACATTTTGGATAAACACAAATCTTACACTACTGTTCAGATTCTTCAGAAGTCATTCTAATATGCTAATTTGGTGCTAAGAAACATTAAGTATTATTATTCATGTTAAAAACAGTGCTGCTTCATATTTTTGTTCAAGATTCTTTGAGTATAAAGTAAAAAAAAAAACTTTATTGAAATAATTAGTTTGTAACATTATTAGTCTTTGCTGTCACTTTTGATCAATTTCATGAATCTTTTCAAAATAAAAGTTTTGTTTTGTTTTTTAAAACGCAAAAAGCTTAAACTTTTGATTGGGACTAACAGACAATTAAATATATTACTTGCCTGCATTGCATGAATTCTAATTGTCTTGCTAAAAAATAAAAAAAATATCACAGTTCTACTATAATGCCTGATCTTGCCTGTTATATAAACATCTGGGAAGCTGTTCACTCAATTCCAGATTTATACAAACACACAAGTAACAGCATGCCTACTCAAAAACATTTGTTCCACAAGGCCATGATGTAACTGTGATAAAAAGTTATTTTTTATTATTATAATTATTCCCTTTATCCCTGAATATGCATAACTCTTAAAGGTGGGGTTTGTCATTTCTTTTTAGAACATCCAGTACTTTTACAGCACAAAGCATTACAGTCATTTTGTCTCGCACATTGTGTGTGTTTGTGTTTGGGTTGATGATAAGTTTATTCCAAAGGGGCAGGGAAAAGGCCATTAATCTTGGAAAACCTTAATCTGTCATGTCCAATTAGAACAGAGGACAAAGTGTAGTCTGTACTGTATTTGCTTCGAGACTTTGACTAATGCATGTACTTTGTAGGCAAATATGCATTCAGGGTCCTGGAAGGTTAGTAAAGCTGAATGCTGTTTTCATAATCTAACTAAGCTAATATAAGTGAGCCTTGACATTTCTAAAGTCTTGCAGTAGACAAGATGGCAAAGCAGTCAAGGTCTCACACTATAATCCACAGTGCGTTGCTCGTGGATGGAAATCACATTTTCTTCAGCTTGTGGGTTTGGATAAATCTTCAGGAGCTATATTATCATTAAACTAGATTTATATTTATAGATAAAAAATACTCATAGAAATGTAGAGAATAAATCAATGCACCGTTTCGCAATAAGAAACGAATAATTATTACTGAGCAAAGATGCATTAAAATGATCAAAAGTGACCGTAAATATATTTATCATGTTACAAAAGCTTTCTGTTTCGAATAAGTGCTGTTCTTTTGAATTGATAAAAGAACAAAAAAATGATTCTGGAGCAGAATATCTCCATATGATTACTGAAGAGATCATGTGACACTGGAGACTGGCTGCTGAAAATTCAGCTTTGCCATTACCGAAATAAACTGCATATTAAAATATGTTCCAACAGAAAACAGTTATTTTACATTTTAAATCATATTTCAAGGACCAATCACAATTTAGTATGTAAATTATATAATGGAACTATATGTACCAGCTATATTTTGAATGTTACATCATTCTGTTATTATTCACTTGAATAATTTTATACTTTGATCATTCTTAAAAAGTAAAAAAATAAAAAAATAAAAATGAAATATATTCTACACCAAAGGCAGAAATTGTTTACATGGAAACTATATGGAACTTTAGATGTATTTTAAAATACATCTGGGCTAGATTAATTGCACAAGCTCAATGATTTTTAACAAAGCCCTAATCATGTTTGAGGAATATCAATGCAGTCTTGCCTTTCAAGCACCCTAATAAAAATCCCACATACACAGCAATTGCTTTATGTTAAAGGCTGTAGATCAATCCAGTGAGCTTGGAATGATTATAGCCTGGGGTTTATGGATCTGAATTGTTAATGAGAAAGTCGTAAGTCTGTTGAACAAAAATGAAGTTTGCTTTAGAATCTAGAAAAGTGCATGTAATGGCCAATAAAAACAGGAGGAACTTAATTTGATAGTTTATAATTGCTTGTTTAACTTAAAGGAACTGTTCAGTATTTTTCCAGGAGACTTGTGTACTGTGACTACAGTATAGACAAAATGGAACTGAAAAAAGTTTTAATTACTACTGCCACTTCTGTGATTTATGTCTATATGCATATGATAAACATCAAGATTAAAGTATGGTGTAAGGCATCTTAATGCCCAAAAAACTACATTTATGGGTGTTAAGCATGTTTGCGTGAGAGTGCAGTTTCTGAACAGTGTTACAGCATTGCTTTGCAATGTGCTGATGCAGGTTCAATCTCATGCACACATTTTCACAGTAAACACTGTCCTGGGTAGTCTATGTCTATGAAGGACTGAGTGGGACCCACAAGGAATAGCGACAGCCAAGGCTAGTTGTGAACATTCAGCACATAATGTCCTTCAGTCAAGGGTGCCATTCTCAGGAAACGCTGCCACTTGTGGCCTGTTTGTACCCCCTTGCTTAATACTGCTTCATATGTATATATAGTGAAAGATGTTTTCATATATATATATATATATTTTTTTTTTTTTTTTACTTTGTAAAATTTGTAACTTACTTTCTGTTCATGCTATGTCGCGAAATTCTCTCTTTAACAGTTGTTTGCCAGAACATATTTCTGACATTATTTTGGGGAGTGACATCAAGTCTTCAATCCCATTGCTTAAAAATACAAGTAAGTTTCTCTTAGTATCTATATCAGTCCTTATTTATGTTTACACTTATATTGGCCCATTAAATTAAGTATTTTAGCTGTGTTTTTACAGTCTTGTACAGTGTTTTTCTTAGCACAAAATACAAAAAGTGTTGACTGTAAAAAAAAATGTGGAATGATGTATCTGTAAGCTGTAACGTTCAACCCTGAAATATTTCGAAAAGGTTTAAATGTTTTAATTAATGATAAGTTAATTTCAAGGAGCACCTAAATGTGACTACTGGAATTTACTCTAATTATTCAAAGTTAAATTATAAGGAGTATTTTTTTTTTTTTTTTTTTTTTTTTTTTTTTTTTACTTTTTCAAGTGTTTTGCCAAAAATTCAGGTTGATCTTTAAATATATCATAACACTTGTCTTATCAATAACAACAACTTACTGCACCCCTTATATCTGGAAATGTAATGCACTGAGAAAAAAAAGCAAATGTGTAGGTGCCTGGTGCCTGGTGCCTGATCTCACACTTTCTCTTCTCTATACTGTATGTCCCTCAGGCTCAGAGGTCAGCCTCACTCAATCCCCAAGATTCATGGGTAATCAGTCTAGAGGAAGTCCCTGTTGAGCTGAGCCTACTTTCAGAAGTAAAGCAAAAGGCTTCAAACTCCTCAAAATGTATTCATGATATAGATCATGAAAAATTGAAAGTTAGTAGGCTCGGTAAAATCTTGAAGAGTTTTGTCTTGAGGCTTGATTTAAATGTGAAGTCAGCAATTCTGGTGGTTATTGAATCTCTGCAAATCCAGTTAAATACACTTTCCTTAACTTTCCTGTTTGTTCTTTATCATCACATTTATAATATGAAAGTATATTTAGTTGTAGGGTTTTTTTCAATCTTTTTTTTTTTTTTTAGATCTGCACAGTCTATACAGGAATATTTTCTGTAAATATTCATGGTGTAAAATATACACACAAACAAATGTTATGCTTTTCATCTAATGCTCTGAATAACTAGACTTCAAATAATATCACAAAAGCACACTCATAAATGAAAAGAGACCCTATGTAAGAGTGTTAGACTGCGATGAATGAGACCTAATCATATTTATTATTCTTTCCAAAGAGGAACCTCCACTCAACCACAACTTCCTCAATGATATTTTCACTCCAGGCCACATTTAGCTGGGATTACCTCCATCGCCTGTCCCTCTGACATGACTGGTAAAGATTTTATATTTACATGTGGTTCTAACTGTGATGTGAAAACCAGAGGTAGACAGCTCTTGATTAGGAAAGGCCAGGTCAAATCTGTCTCCACATAACAAAGTATGCATTTGTGGCCATGCATTCAAAAATTAGATAGATAGATAGATGGATGGATTGATGGATGGATGGACATACTTAATGGTGAGCACTTATTGACATGCATCAGCTGGTAATCAAATTTTGAGCTATTTCAGCTACATACAAAGAACCCTACAGCAAGAAATTTCATTGAGTGCTTTTATTGACCTTGGACTGTTCTGTGAATCAGGTCTTTGTAACAACCGAGAAACATACAGCACAGTATAGCTAAAGAAATCACGAGAAGGTGGAGCTGAAGGGGTATGTGCCTGGAATATGTTCACTTTAAGGAAAAAGCCTTCGTTATTGAGTGCAACTGCACACTTTTGGACATAGATGCCAGATGAGTCAGTTTTGCAATTACTCATACTTGTATAAGAACAATGTTTTCATCAGACCACCCAAATCCATGTAGGTCATTTAAGAAGCAGCCCAAATGATGAGAACATAGTCCCAACCCTTCAGTTCTCTTTCCCCTGAATTGTGGAGGGGAAAATAATCAGAGAAAACCTGAGAGAGAAACAGTGCTATATAGCAAGTGACCTTGCATCTTAACACTCTGTAGTTTGACCCAAGCCGACTTGCTTTCATGTTATAGCCTGCTCGGTACCCGGCATTACAAACAGACCATCTCTTTGTTAGTCATTCAGACCTAATGGCGCTGGAGAATGGTGCAGCCTTCCTCCATTCCCCCCCCCCCCCATTCCTTTTTGACCTTACTGAAAAGAGGGTCACAAACCACATGTAAAGACTTCCATATTACAAGTCAGCAGTCCACAAAATGTGCCATTCACATCTAAACACCACTTTCCAGGCCCTCTAATCCACATCAGTGATGTGGTTGTTCAGAGATGCAAGAAAAAAAAAGGAGAAGAGAGGAGAAGAAAAAACAACAGCTGGGGTCAGTTTACTCTTTAATGGTCGAAGGTTTACAAATTTCGGAAACCACTGATGCCTAGCACAGTGGAAGGATCTCATTTTGAAAAGGAGTAGTTTCCGCCCTTTTCCTAGTCAGCTCCTGGAAAGTTTTAACTATGTGTCCCTCTTCATTAGGAGACTTCCCTATGAATACACCATGTGCATTCAGCACCCACTGCCCAAGCTGGAGACTAATGTGAGGTAAATGTCTGTTTGTCTTGGCATGGGGACAACGCAGCACATGGCATACATAGGGTGTTAGACTGCTTTTATAACTCCCTTTACTCTTTGTAAACTACCGAAAAGGAAGGAAGGCTCTTAGTAAATCCCTTCAATCCTCCAGTGTTAAATAGCACTATTAAAAATGTTTCATCTTTTCATTTAAAATTCTATGTGAATATGACAAAATTACTGAAATTAGTTTGGGATACAAGGGATGTGTTATGGCAGGATCAATCAACTTTTAATGCATCTAATAAAGGATACTCAGGTCATGGTCAATCTCTTATTGAATCTGCCGCACATTTTCTGCACTGATTTTTGGTTTTATATATATATATATATATATATATATATATATATATATATATATATATATATATATATATATATATATATATATATATATTAGGGGTGTAACGGTTCACAAAATTCACGGTTCGGTTCGGTTCGATACACTGATGTCACGGTTCGGTTCGGTACGGTTCGGTACGTTTTAGATACAGCAAAAAGAAAAAAATTGGCAGATAAATTTCCTTGATTTTTATTTAAATGTTTTATTTATTAAAACTAACAAAGTATGTGTTTTTTTTTTTGTTTTGTTTTTTTTACATTGAACAATGATGGAGCTATTCTTTACCCATCTTCTATGGTGTTTTCTTAGCAGCATACTGTATAAAACAAAAATAGCTCCTTATAAAATTTTTTTACAAATTAAATGTAATATTGTTGTAGTAGTTATGAACAAATACAAAGATGTAACTCTTTTTATATTGAACTCTATAACTCTTTATATTGAGTTTGTTTTTACTCAGTTGGTTCTCTATTTGGGCTTATGTTTTTTGGAACAAAGCAGGAATTACGGTCTGGCTGAAATGGGCTCGTGAAGGAATATTGTAATGGGGCTCAATTACATTAAGCATGTTCTTAAAACCTGCGTTTTCCACTACAGAGTAAGGTCTCATATCCGCGGCTATAACGTAAATGCACCATTCGCTGCGGTGATGTCCGTATACGGAGCCCAGGACGTCACCTGTAGGAGAAAAAAAATCAATCCGTGGCGACGGTTTTGCAATCCGTCCCCTCAGTTTATAAACCGTACTCACGAATTCATAAACTGTTCACTCGATTTAACAAATCGTGCCCACGAATTTCCAATCCGTGCACTTAGATTTTGTAAACCGTACCCTCGGTTTTTGAATCCGTACTCACGAATTCATAATCCGTGCGCACGCTTTCGCAATCCGTTCCCTCGGATTTGTAAACCGTACTCACGGATTCATGCAGCAAACTCCTACGTGTTAACATACAGTTTTATTGAATATTATTATGTGGAATAGGTTTACAGCAAAGTGTCTTAAGTGATTCTCTATCAAGTGTAGTACGAGGTGGAATACAAAGATTTAATAAGAAAGATGCGCATTAAAATCTTGTTCAATTGCTGATAATCTATAATAGCACTTGATTATTATTGTGCAATAAACCTGGCATTGTGACTGACTCTGGAGTAATTTTTTCCTCTTTTGTAAGTTATTTTGGATAAAAGATTCTTATGCATAACCTGTTTAATAATATATAATAATGATACAAATAAAAATAAAGTTATTTTTTATAATTTTAATTTGTAGGCTAAATAAATGAGTACAAGACAGTAAAAATGTTTGTCATAAAATAATTTGTGAATTGCTTTATTTTTAAATAACCTTTGACAGTTTTGGAAATGCTTGTGTACAATTCTTTCTTAACATGAAGACTTATTTTTGTGATTTTATTATACTAAGCTCCACCCACCTCACCCCACCTGCCGGAGTTAGATGCATGTTTCACTGTTAAGTGTAAAATGCGTGTCAGTTTTCAAATCCGAGGGAACGGATTGCGAAAGCGTGCGCACGGATTATGAATTCGTGGGTACGGATTCAAAAACCGAGGGTACGGTTTACACAATCTGAGCGCACGCATTGGGAATTCGTGGGCACGGTTTGTTAATCCGTGGGTACGATTTGTTAAACCGAGTGAACAGTTTATTAATTCATGAGGATGGTTTATAAACTGAGGGGACGGATTGCAAAACCGTCGCCACGGATTGATTTTTTTTCTCTCCTACAGGTGACGTGCGGGGCTCCGTGGTACCGAGCCTTCAGCGCGTACTGAGTGAGCGAGCGCCTGACTGAGTAGCCTAACATAAACATATAAGTGTGTTTTTTTTTTTCTTCGGGGGTGTCAGGGGCGTTGCCTGTTACGTCGTTTGGGTTATTGGGCTACCTTGTTGAACGCATAACATTATATTTCACACACCTTTTTTATTTTCCAAATTTAATTAATTAGTCCAACGAACCGTTCGGTACATAATGCGTACCGCGTACCGAACCGAAAGCCTCGTACGGAACGGTTCAATACGAATACGCGTATCGTTACACCCCTAATATATATATATTAGGGGTGTAACGGTTCAAAATTCACGGTTCGGTTCGATACGATACACTGATGTCACGGTTCGGTTCGGTTCGGTTCGATTCGATACGTTTTAGATACAGCAAAATGTAAAAACATCTCAACTTTTCAGAATGCCGCAAGCGCACCGCGGGTCATGTGACAAGAACCAACCAATCAGCTTCATCCTTTCCCGTAACAACGTTGAGAGCTCAGCCAAGATGAAGGAACAGCTGATCATAGTTGTATATGGATTGCAATTTTGAAATAAATTCAGTAGCAGAGCTACTGCAAGCGATTTTTAGAGCTGCAAATCCATTTATCCTTCGCTGAAATTTCCGCGTCTCATGGAGAGAGCACGTCATTGTTGCTTAGCAAAGACAGACGCCTCAGGAGAAAGACGCGCTTAGCGTTTTCCATGCGTTTTTAGGCACGATATGTGAACGGCCCCTAAGGCGCTCGCTCACTCAGCACGCGCTGAAGGCTCGTTGCTAAATGTCTAATGCATTTAACAGACCAGAAATATAAGATCCTAAAATAACCAACAGGTCTGGTGTTTGGGTTGGATTCCCTGTAAGCTATAGTGTCTAAATGCTGCAGGGATAGTTTGCTGCGTGCATGTTTCTCCTTTTTTTCGTCTTTTCCCAGATAGTACTGACGCATATATCCCAGATATTCCCGCTGGTTTTTTTTTTTTTTTTTTTTTGTAATCCCGCTGGTGTACCCTGTCATGTTGCAGATGCGACATACCGTTGTTTATTTATCCACCACTCTCTTGCCATCACCATTATAGCTTAAAGGGAATCCAAAGTGCACCCAAACACCAGACCTGTTGGTTATTGGAGGATCTTCTCATTTCTAGTCTGTTAAACGCATTGGCTATTTTGCAACGAGCCTTCAGCGTGTACTGAGTGAGCGAGCGCCTGCTGAGTAGCCTAACATAAACATATAAGATGGTGTTTTTTTCTTCTTCGGGAGTGTCAGGGGCATACCTGTCAAGTATCCCGTTTTGGCCGGGAAAGTCACGTATTTTACCCTTCTTTCCCGCCGTCCTCCCGTATTAGTATTTTCCCGTAAGTCTCCCGTATTTTTTTTTTTTTTTTTTACCTGCGTTATTAATAAAATAATAATAATAAAAACATTCCCAATCTGAGCTCTGTCACTAGTCTCGCGATAACTCCCACCTGTAGTAGCCTGTCGCGAGGGGTGTGTGAGGTCAGATGACATGAGTTATAACGTGGGAAAAACAACTACAACAAAAGAAAAAACAGAGACGGATGATGGATGCTACAATAGAGAGTGAAGGCACACCTGCCAAAAAACCAAAACCCATGTGTAAATACCGTGATAAATGGGACAGCGAATTTACTTTTTTAAAGAATGCAAAGTCTGCAACAAATTGGTACAACAACTCACTAAAAGAGTAAAAGAAAAGTTATGTGAAATGAAAAGAAAAACTGTTAAAAGAAAAGCAATATGAAATGAAAAGAATGTGTGGAATTAAAATAAAATGTAAATGTAAAGACAAGCAATGTTAAATTAACAGAAAATATGCAAATAAGCCTTTAAATAAATGCTCTTCATATATACCCTTTTGTGTTTTAATTTGGGCTATAACACCTGTCTTAAAATGTAAGGGATACTGGAGCTTTGTTGGGGTGGTGGGACTGCTCGCAATGGGCGCTGGAAAATTTCCCTTATTTTCAAATCCAAAACTTGACAGGTATGGTCAGGGGCGTTGCCTGTTACGTTGTTTGGGTTATTGGGCTACCTTGTTGAACGCATATCATTATATTTCTTTCTCTCTCTTTTTTTTTTTTTTTTCAAATATAATTAATTACTCCAACGAACCGTTCGGTATACATAATGCGTACCGCGTACCGAACCGAAAGCGTCGTACCGAACGGTTCAATACGAATACGCGTATCGTTACACCCCTAATATATATAGTTTAGCTAAGTTGTGATAATTAAAAGCGTCATTCAGTAGGATCTTATTAAAATAAGCAAACAGAGTGAGGTGCATGTGTAGAAATTTGTGAATTACACTTCTGGCAAACATGCATTGCTTGTTTTCAAAAAAAAAGACAATTATGTAACTTCAAGGACATTTAGGAGGCAAAACAAATAGCATAAAAGTAAAATCCTCTCTTCTCTTTATTTAATATATAATGTTCAAAATAGGCAAACTTTTCAAACATATGTTACAGTCTATTTATTTGCATACTTCAGTCTATTACACATGCTTAATTCTGATTCTGTCAATCGAGCCATTCAGTGCTCTGATATTTAATAAAATTGAATGTCAACAATGATATCATTCGTGTATGGACCATAAAAGCCTGCTGTATCCAATATGATACTCAAAAAAATAAAAATAATTCAAACTATTGTTTTATATGTCAGACTCATACGTCAGACTTTACGAGATTGATATTAGGCCTACTGTAATACTGTTTCAGTGTCCATATTGTTGCTACACCAACTGTTTTTCAAATTGTAATGGACTATTTTGTGTTCGCGTAAGTTTTACGATATAAACAGGTACGATCAAAAAAATGATTCTACTCAAATCAATATTTCATGTCCACATATTTACTTCTTTGTTGAGTAGCAGTTTATTAAATGGGATAATGAACAATTAGCCAGTCAATATGGAAAATTAAACCCCTAAAGTACTGAGCGATTGTATACATTCTTAATAAATCTTTATTCTATCAACTTATTCATGGACAAAATTACTGCATTTGCCATTCATTGTGGTATCAGTCATGGTTTAGGACAATGTACACCCAAAGCCCTCTCCCATCCCTCTCTCCTTCTTTCTCTGTGGGAGTCTGAACAGGGTGGAACTTTCCTGACTTCACTCGGATGGACTCTGTCCAAGGCAAACGGTCTAGATTCTCCAAGGCAGGGTGCTGCTCTGGGATGCCATTGACCTAAATCACTGGTCCGCTCCATAGTAAGAGGTTACAAAACCTCACAATGCCTCTTTGAATTGGTTTGAACACTAGCGGAGTCTTTAGCTGATGTATACCTCCAAGCATTTGACAGCCTCGCCTTCTTATAACATGTATCAGGGTTGTGTCTAATTTCACCAAGAACAAAAAAAGTATCTACATAGAAACAGTGTCTCAGAATTTCAAAGAATCTGTTAAAAGTATTGCTGAGCTCTTTGATGATAAATCCTAAGGCTTTGTAGTGAAAGCATTGATGGCTTCTACAGATTGGATATTTGGAATAGTTTTTAAAAGAGTTTTTTAAATCAGATGCCTCTTTTCTCTGTGCTGTATCACATAATACCTCTCTGCACACTTGATTCCACGGTCTTTTATTGCAAATCAAACTTCTTAGTCTACTCTCAACAGGCCTTTGAAGTCTGTCTTCCATTTGTAAGATCAAACAGCTCGATATAAAAGCATCTCTGAATTACCATGTGGTAATGTTAATAAAAAGTTAACTATGTGCATTACCTAACTTCCAGCAACACCTGCTAGGGTTATGATATTGTGGTCACAAACATTCAAAAATGGTTTCTGCTTTAGATTTGGTTGACGTTTAGCAGTTCTGTCACATATTAAAGCTGTCAGTTCAGCATGGAGTTGTAATTGATGCTATTATATGAAATAGGGTCTCTTTTGCCCATCTTGAGTTTGCCTTACCTAAATAATTTCACTTTGTTTTAAAGAAGTCTCATGTCGGCAGTATTATGACACGGCTCATTACTACACAGCAAGAAAGCCTGTAACAATAGGGTATAAATTAAACCTTTGTTGGCTTTGACACACTTGGTCCAGCAGTATCTGGAGATCTGGAAAAGGACTTTTAGAAAAGAAATGAATTGCAAGATGTAAAGTACTTCACAGTAGGCCGACTCTCTACACTGACCTTTCTGAAGACACTGAGAGTCATGTGGAAGTTTACAAAGTCCCCCAAGTCACGAAAAAGGTAATATCTCATGTCAGCTGCAGCCAGTCGGACAGCCTAATGGCAGACATTTGTTCTGAGTGGGAAAATAGTCTCATTTCTGCTGGATTTATATTGACTGCTGGGAGCAAGGAAAACTGTGCTTTTTTTAATGCAGAGTCATATTGCATGAGTCTCAAGAATAAATAAGACAAATGGATTTAGGTGTCCAGTACACGATTGCTTGTCATTATGTTCCAAATTGGATAATTTCATATGATAAAGTCATAATGCTAATTAAAAATATGGATGTAGGAGCAGTTCAGCACCAGCATCATTTGACCTTAAGGATTGTGTTTTTCTTTTATGGTTTTCCATTTGGGAACCTTGGGGGGAAACAAAACATTTCCGCTTTCGTTCAAAGGAGTTTTTGAAATGAATAGATTGCAAAGATGTCAAATTTTCCATGAATTCCCCAGACAAGCAAATGGCAAAAATGGATGGTTTCTTTTTATCCTAGAATAATCAAGCACCTTAACTGTGCTCTGACCTCCAAACCCACCACCAACCCCCCCAGCCTAAGATTTCCCCTAAGGAAAACGGGAAAGCAGGGTTGTGTCAGGGATTGTGTGGATCAGACTGTGTCAGGCTGTCAGTGTGAGACAAAAAGTGTCATTCTGGTGCTTATTCGTGTTGATGTGAACTGCAAGTCTGATGAGCTGATGGGGGAACTCTCAGAGGACAGGTTGTAGTGTGCTGTGAAGAGCCCGGTTTCCACTTAAAATACAAGCTGAAAGCCAGATCAGATCCACGCATGTCACTTTGATTCAGTTCTCATGACAATCAATGTAGTATATCATATACAGGTCAGCCAGGTTATTGTCTATTGGCTCTGAAATTTAGTTGAAGCAGTAAAGCTGTGCACAGGAAATGCTGTTGTAAACTGTCACATAATTAGAATACAATACAGATTCTGTTTATGAAAGAAAAAAAATAGTAGTAAAAATAATATTAAAATATAATCAAATGTTGTTTATTTTAATACATTTTAATCATTCTAATATGCATATAAGCTTCATTTATTGTAAATAATATTTTTTGTAACAGTATAAATTTATTGACTGTCATTTTGATCAATTTAATGAATCATTTATAAATAAAATTATCAATTTATGTCAAAGGGGAAAAATCCACTGCTGCAGTTTACAAAAATATTTGCTACAGGATAAATATGAAACATTTTAGCATTTTCAACATTACTGGGAATTATCACAACATTATCACAACATAGCATGAGCCCTTTTTACTTGCAGCAATTAAAAAATAATCATACTCATTATCACTTTTTGATGGAATATGTTAATGTTTACTTTGTGTTGAAATTATTCTGTGGCATTGCTCCAGGGAAAAACACTGAGATTTAATATAACACCTTTTTTTTTTTTTTTTTTTGGTTTGTGTTAAGGGAAAGATGAGTGTTAATTGTGTGGGTACATGCTAATGCTGTTCTTTTCTGACTGTGAAATAAAATACCACAGAAGCACACTAGCCACCATAACAAGTGCAGGCCAAAACACAGGAGAAGAGTGAAGTGGAAGGCAAATATAAATTTGAGTATAGAGATAAAGAGCATGGCTAGCCACAGCATGCAATGGGCTCAAATGGCCTTTTTTATTCTTTGTTTGTTGCCCAGCTGCTGAACTTGAGGTCATTTTCCTCTCCAGATGTTCAAATGTGCAGAACTCAAATAATTTTCAGATTTTCCCCCCTCTCTTTCCTTTAACAAAGCCCATTTTTAAGATGCCCACAGCTGGCATGGATAGTATATTTCAATTGGAGGTGCCAACCAGTCATGAACAATTTCTGTACCGAGGAAGATCAAAGTGGTAGCACTCCTTTTCCCATTTTCTTTGATTTTGATACAAGCAGTTAAAACTGTTGCCTTGTGATTTTCATTTAGATCAAAAGAGTCTGGCCCAAATGAAACATTTGCTACAAAATACCAAAATGATTTCCCGTTTCCATCCTCCTCAAGCTGGACATCCATGCAGGTCTGCAATACCCCACACCCAGCTAGTCACGTCTGCACTCTTTGTATTATTCCTGGTTATTATGTTTAAATAGCATACTATGATTAATTCAGGCCTTTCTACAGATAGTACAGTCAAAGAGAGACAGGAAACAATTGGACACACAGGTAACAATTGACAACACTGGTCTTTGACCATCGCTTCTTGTGCATGAGTGCCATGCTTTTAAGACTGTCAAACAAAATGTAGTTTAGCATTTAAGACCTTTCTCAAGACATATGGTTTTTTCTGCTCTGCATCTCACATATTTCAAGCAAAAACACTCTCTGTGTGAACAGTGCATTTAAGTATACTTATTAGCAGATTTTCTAACACAGTAATGGTCTTGGATTGTTGTTCTGCACCTTTGCTCACCCCTGTAGGCATTTTGTTTATTATTTTTCCATGGTGTATTTCTTTTCACAAACATGATCTAATGCTATGTTCTGTAGCATTCCTGTATGTTTTTTATGTTATTATTCAGTCCACTGGTGGCCGTAATATTCCATTCCCTGGAAATCAAACCTATGACCTTGGCCATGCTTTGCCAACGGAGCTACAGGACTGCCCTTATGTTATGTTGGACTGCCCTTATGATATGGAGTAGTAAACCATTTACACATTTTATAAAGTAAGACAGATGAGTTGCATGTTCTGTATAGCAGTAGCGAAATCTGACCACCCACTCATCTCATTGTCTAGACAGAAGATTTGATCAAAGCTGTCATAATACTTGAGCTATGAGGGTGTGGCTGCCAAAACAGAGCAAAAGAGAGAAATAAAGCTATGGGATATAAAAAGGAAAGACGGAAAGAGGAGTCAAAAAATAAGCGACCATGCATGACAGAATCTAAGCTAGGAGATGGCAATAGTTGCACTCCCATATGTTATGAATTCAGTATAATGAGTTGTGGTTACAAATGCTTATGTAGAGGGTCAGGTTCTATTTCAGTGCTCTTTTAAATGTTTTAAATGATTAAATCTGTGTTTCTCAGTATATCAGCATATTAAAATTCTGTCTGATGATCTGTTGATCTAACAATGCTGTTTTCTAGCCTAGAAAGGCACACACACACTCTTTTCTTTTCATGCCAACCTTCTACATAAGTCTGCTCTAAAATAGTGTTGCTATGGAAATAAGGCATCCCTTACAAAATAGAGCCAAGGGATAGTCATGAAAGAAGTTAGTTATGCAAAACTAACCATTCTAGATATGCAATAACATGAGGAAATCAGTATTGCATGCTATCCGTGTGTTCGATTCTGTAATCTCATTAAATTATTCAGTAATTGTGTTATGTAATATTAGGACTATGCACTTTATGGTCAAGCTGACTGAATGATGTAGCCTGGGGTAAGAGAATGAAATTGGAAAATGTAACGTGTTTTAAAGTAAAATAATTACAATCTGACCATAAATGCTTACTTTTAATAATTTATAAGGAGGTTATGTGACAGTGATTGTTTTGCTTTTCTCTTTACGATGTCAATTAGGAGAAAAACTACTTGGCTGTTCGATCCTCCTAATTATTATTATTATTTTATTTTATTTTTTATTGAACAGCCAAGGTATGACTAGATTTTTGAGAAGGAAGTTAGTCACCTGTGGCTCTTGGCTCATTTCATTCTCTTCAGAATGGTATTGGTATTCTTGTCTTGTCCTTTAAAACATACATTATTGCTCATAACTCAATACAAAAAACTCAGAGTCTATGCATCTTTTAATATGAATAATAGATATCAGAGAATAGTATTTTATTTTTTCGAAATATTTTTTTTTTTTTTTGACTCATGTTTTTATGGATTCATAAGACTTAATGTTCCATCTGTTTCACTGTATTGTGGATATGCCTATTCATTCTGATGAATTTTGTTGTGGTACCAATAGAAAATATAACCGTTTCCATAAACTGACTATTAGTGCATTAACTTTACAAATACAATTAGTTTACAATTAGCATTTAATGAGACTTGATGATGGAAGCTTAATTTGTTAAATTGCCAGCTTTAGTCTTCATGACCTCTCATTGGATCAACATTAGTAACCTCATCCGTCACAACTTAATCTAGTCTGGGCAGTTTGTCAAGTATGCACAGCTCTCTGTGAGAGAATAATCTGTCGTCTTTTTTATAGTGCTGGTCAATTTGTGTGCGTATTTGGTCACGGATACTGTGACTGGCACCCATTATTCCTGCTGGATTAGTCGCATACTTTGAAATTAACTGCATAATTGAGTTAACTACAACCTTATATTATGTTAAAGTTTCCACTATGAAAAAAAGTAAATTACAATGAACAAACAAGATTTGCACCACAACAATAGGTCTATGACTGTAATCTTCAAATATATTATATGCACACAGCCATGGACAACAGTAAACATTAGGAAACCATCAATTTATCAGAATCAAGTATTCCATAGCACCATAATGATTTGCAATCAATTCTAAAAAATTATTACGCAATATTTGTAAATATGCTAACACAGCACAGGTGCAAATCATCCTAAAGATCAGATAAGCCATTTTGTGATGTGAATTGTAATTTAATCCAGGGGCACCTCGAGAGAGAGATGCTGTATATCTTTGCAATGGCAATTACTGTATGCGTACATTAATAAACCCTGGAATGGCAGACACAGAGAAAGTCAGAAAAGGTCTACTGTCTCAGTCCAAGGTCAGTAATGAAAGCTGCTCTTCCCATTATTTTTGTCTTATTTCTTGAATGAATGCCAGATGTCACAAGCGACTATGCTCTGAAACTGGTTCAGTATAGCACAATTTTATTTTGGTATGATTCAGGTTTTGATCCTTGTTATTATGGTTGGTGAGTGTGGAAGGTACTTAAAGGGATATATTTTGAAGGGAAATATTTTAAAATGGGATGAAAAAATATTTCAATGCTTTCACATTTGCTTTCAAAACTATTTTGAGAAAAATAGCTATCAAAGTTCTAAACCCTGCTTTTAACTAACTAAAGGTAGTGTTGACAGTTGTAATTTAGAGGTTTTGCAGGTTAAGCACTGCTTTTACCTGGAGTAATGAAACCCTGCTCTGGAGCAGGGCTAGCACCACTTTTGCATTGTTAACCCTGCATTGCATTCCCAAACTTGTTCAGTGTGAAAGAATGAGGTCTTAGAATGTTATGACAAAATGCTTAGCTACCAGTTCAGTGCTCAACTCAATCCCTGACCAATTCTAAAGCATTCATTAATCATGCAGATCACAGTGATGATTATCTATGCAAACCACATAACAAACAACATTGGCGGCAGGACAGATTTGTTCTAAAGTAGTTCTTAACAAATATTTCACACAATCATTTCAGCGTTTGGTAATGGAAAACAGATGAACTGCAGTCAAGAAGAGACTATATTATTCTTATCTTTATAGTCCACTGCAAAGACCATTCAGGAAAAAAATGGTTCTTTTAATTGTGATGATTTTGGCTCACATTTAACAAAAAACTCAAAAAATCTCAACAGATTAGAATATGATGACACGCCAATCAGCTAATCAACTTAAAACACCTGCAAAAGTTTCCTGAGCCTTCAAAATGGTCTCTCAGTTTGAGTTTCACTAGGCTACACAATCATGGGGAAGACTGCTGATCTGACAGTTGTCCAGAAGACAATCATTGACACCCTTCACAAGGAGGGTAAGCCAAAAACCATTGCCAAATAAGCTTGCTGATCACAGGATGCTTTATCCAAGCATGTTAACAGAAAGTTGAGTAGAAGGAAAAAGTTTGGAAGAAAAAGATGCACAGCCAACCAAGAGAATCGCAGCCTTATGAGGATTGTCAAGCAAAATTGATTCAAGAATTTGAGTGAACTTCACAAGGAATGGACTGAGGCTGGGGTCAAGGCACACAGATGTGTCAAGGAATTTGGCTACAGTTGTCGTATTTCTCTTGTTAAGCCACTCCCGAACAACAGACAATATCAGAGGCGTCTTGCCTGGGAGAAGGAGAAGAAGAACTGGACTGTTGCCCAGTGGTTCAAAGTCCTCTTTTCAGATGAGAGCAAGTTTTGTATTTCATTTCGAATCCAAGGTCCTAGAGTCTGGAGGAAGGGTGGAGAAGCTCATAGCCCAGGTTGCTTGAAGTCCAGTGTTAAGTTTCCACACTCTGTGATGATTTGGGGTGCAATGTCATCTGCTGGTGTTGTTCCATTGTGTTTTTTTGAAAACCAAAGTCACTGCACCTGTTTACCAAGAAATTTTGGAGCGCTTTTTGAAGATGCTGATTTAATTTCCCAGCAGGATTTGGCACCTGCCCACACTCCCAAAAGCACCAAAAGTTGGTTAAATGAACATGGTGTTGGTGTGCTTGACTGGCCAGCCAACTCACCAGACCTTAACCCCATCGAGAACCCCATATATTTGTCAAATTAGTGTGTGAAGAGAGGGGTGGGACCAAGAGTCACAAGGCCAGTGGAGTTAATGAGAATGAGCAACACCTGTGCCACTCACCGGTCTCAAGTCCCACGGAGGAGCTCCAACTCCTCGAGACTGCGCTCTACTCCCCCCCTCCCTCCTCCAGGGAAGCCGATCACGCCGGCCATGGCGTACCTGGGGGTATGGACAGACAAGGCAAGAGAAAAGGAAACGGAAGGATGAGGAGAGACAGAGACGAGAGAGGAGAGAGAGTAAAAAAAAAAATCTTGTCCAGTTCCCAGACACACCGCTGCTTGTCCCTCCACCCACTAGGTGAACTCTTCAACAGTGCCTGGCTGCGACTCTGGATAACTCTCAGTGGATGGCACCACACTCCTCCACCACCCGATGGATGGTGATGGCTCCACCGGATTCGGGCAGCTGGCAGGAGTCCCCCGTTCCCTGTTCCTCCCCATCATGACGGATGGCAGCAGGCTCTGGCCTCAGGCAAACAGCGGCGACTCCTCCGCTCCCTCACGGACAGCAGCCGTCCTGCCACACCCCAGGAGGCCGGCAGCGAGCTCATCTGTCCCCCCGGCAACTCACTCCAGCTCACCGCCCCTCCTTCCTCCCAGGTTTCGGCACCAATGTAACAATATAAACGTTTGTAGGTCGGGAAGGAGGTGGAAACCGGCGGACATTTAAATGAAAATGTAATAATAAAATAAACACAAATCAGCGCAACATCCCCTCACGGATGACTGCCGCTCACAAACAAAACCAAAATACAAAATAAAACCCAGGCCTGGTCCTCTCTCGTCCTTCACTATCGTTCCTCCTATTTTTATCCTTCCGGCGCTCATCCGTGGGACTCGAGACCGGTGAATGCCGCAGGTGTCATTTTAACTAACTCCACTAGTCTTGCTCTGTTCCCATGGCTCTTGGCCCCGCCCCTCTCGTAACACAGAGACAGACAGCACAAATATTCAAGAATATTCACTCATGGTTTAGGAATGTACAGTGCGAAACATCAGTTTATGAATACCCAGGATTAATTGTTAACCCCAGGTTAATTATGAGCAGAATGAAACCTGAAGCAAGATAACCCAGGATTCCATCAGGGTTTAGAATAACCCAGGGTTAACCATTGCAGGTCTGAAAAGCTCTATAGTGGTGCACACACAAGTTTCAATCGGTTTTAGAGTAGAACTCAGAAAGCTACAGTATTGAAAATCTTTCCAAGTCCAGTGATCTACCAATACTTATAAATTAATACAAGTCAGATTATGAGAGACTTTGTATAGAAGCACAGTTTCATGACCATACAAGCAGCGATCCTTCCTTCTCTGAAATTCTGTTTAAATGCAAGTACTTCCCTCACACATTAATCAATCCATGTTTAGTAACTGGAAAAAGGATTTCAAAATGGATTGAGTATATCTTTTGTTTGCCTATGCCACTTCTGAATGGATTGAACTCCATTCTATATTCCCAGACCCAGGGGAGATTGATCGGAGAGTCTGGATATCACAGTTCTAAAATGAAGGGCTTTATTTCACTTTTCCTGCTAAATGCATGTCTCAGTCTGGCAGGGCATCAGCTGTTCTTTACAGCCACTGGCTATTTCAGTGGCAGTATTGTTTCACAATCTTAACCAGAGATATGTCTGCGCCCTTTATTTCAGGAAATATGAAGACTAAGTAAGGTACCAGGCACTATTTCTAGAAGCTACATTTTTATTGTATTTGTCAGACTTTGTGTTTCATATCTGCAATATCCCTCTACGAATGTCTATAAACATTTTGATCCAGTAACATCTAAAGAGCTGGTCTCTGTGCTAAATTTAGATTCTTTGTTTTTAGGGAACAGTGAGCTCTAAATGTTTTCATTTCACAGGCACTATTTTTGGTAATCGATGCAGATGGTTTGCTGTTGGCTGGACCTCATTAAAGGACGGTTAAGTCCAAAGTTTTTTACTAGATGACTCTCACTGTCACGCTGTCAGATCTTACATTAACTCTGTTAAGATACAAACTACTCCTGGTAAGAACAACTTTTGAAACGTTTACAATTTGAAGAACATTCAGAAACATTAAAGGGGGGTGGGGGGTGGAATGCCCATTTTCACTCAATCTCCTGTTAATCTTGAGTACCTATAGAGTAGCACTGCATCCTTCACATCTCCAAAAAGTATTTAGTTTTATTATATTTATAAGAGAAAAATAGCCTGTGCCGATTTTTTTTGGAAAAACACGAGAGTCTGGAGGCGTGAGGTGTGGGCGGAGCTAAAGAATCACGAGCGCGAGTAGGCTTTTGCGTTGAGAGCGTTTGGAAGTTGTGACATTACCTTGAAGAAAAAAAAACATCCAAAAAAAACCATGGCTAACAGTCAGATTCAGCCGTTTATTTATGATCCAGAATCAGATCCCGAGGCTGAAACTGAACGAGAGCAGCAGCAGCAATGACTACAGCAGGACGTCTCTATGTGGTATGTGATGTGTTGATGTGCTTACGCGCTGATAGCTAAGTTAACAACACAGAGATATTTGAAGCAGTTTTACTCACCGCATGTGGTTCCAACACACGATTGTGACCCTTTTTTGTTGGGACTGAATTATCCTTAAGAAATAAACGATGTGCAAATCCGCCATCAAACTTGGCCTTGTTTGTTAAACAAGCATCTTCAAAATGCAGGGAATAAACAAAAACACTTGCACAACTCCGTTGATGCTCTGTAAAAATAAACTCCATCCACTGGTCCCTTAATGCTGTTTTTTTTTGGTAATCTGTGCAGGGTTGTCTTGCCCTCACAACCAAAAACACACTTCTTTTGTGACATTTCGCGACGCTCTCGCTCTGGTCAGTGAATGTCTCGTCTCTGCTCTCCTATACAGGAGCGCGTGCTCTTCCGGCAGAAGTGCCCTTACGACCCATATAAGGAAATTCCGCTCCATTTAACGTCATACAGACCCATACTCGAAAAAAAACTTTCAGAAACTTGTGACAAACCGGAAGGAGTATTTTGGTTCCAAAAACAAACATACAACTTAATTTTTGAAACTTTGTCCATGTTTAGCATGGGAATCCAACTCTTTAACAGTATAAAAAACTCAGTATGCATGAAATAGCATTTCACCCCCCCTTTAAGAAAAATGTCCATTTAAAAATGAAATAAAATAAAAGAAAGCAGCTGTATATCAACAGCGATGTTTTGCATCCTAAACTGTTTATGTACTTTATCTTTGAAACCTGGGACAACAATCTTCATTCCTGGAAAAAAAAAATATTGTATTCAAATAACTTTTCATTTCCATACTTTTCAACTTCAGTAGTTCACATAAAAATAACAGTACAGCTGTTTTGAGTATAGTATGCAGTCATTTCCACCCAGATGCTTTATGCAGTAATTTTTCTATGTATATAATATATCAGAGAAATCATTTTGTAGTCATTTTGCAGCGCTGTCTATGAGAGCAATGTGCAACTTTTAACAGTGACTGTAATAGTGGTAATAGCGGTTATTGGGGGGTAAATGTATTCTCTGTGCAGAGGCATGACAGTGATGAAGTATTCCTCTCCTTCCAGCTGGCTTGGCAGCATAGCTAACACCTGGATGATCAAACTCTTAACTGGGTCATCTCCATGGGGAGCAGAACAAGTGGCCACTTACCTCATTACAGCTCCCTCTCATTTTTAAGCCTTCAAGTTTGTCTCTCTTTTTGCCCTCCACAACACTCGCAAATAAGTGTTATGTTTTAGTATGTCACTTTATTTTCCTCGAAAATAAAGATAAATATATTTGACAGTCAGAGGCAGGTTGCAAAATAAAAGGGAAAAGATGAAAGTTATAAGAATGCTGAAATCAGCCTCATAACAAACTACTTGAATGTTAGGTAAGGTATACCCAAAGTAAATTGTATGCTGTTTTTGAACCATTTGGAGTATATGCATGGTCTTGGTCTCTTTTGAATGGTCACAATCTGAGGGTTGTTCTGTTTAACAAACCTCAGAATCACTGTAAGTCTTACTGGTATTGAGTAATAGAACTTTGAACACACTGAAAAAGGGGGAAACGCTTCTCATTGTCATTTAGTATAACTTGACATACTAAAATAAAATGAAATAAAATTAATACAAACTATGTACAAACAGTTAAAAATACAAAAAAAAAAAAAAAAAAAACACACACACACACAAAAAAATAATTAATTAAAAACAAAATCTCAATGATAAATAACATTGGAAAAGACATTTGTTGGTTCAGAAGAATGATGTCTACTGAGAATCAAAGAAAATGCCAGTATTTGGAGACCAATACATAAAATCTAATTCTGGATTATGAAGCACAACACATGTTTGGGATTATAATTATTTGTTCTGAATCTTTGGGGTGTCACAACCTTCAGATACAAACTCAACATTTTTTAAATCTTTGTTCATATAAAATTAAACAAATGCTGAAATGCTGGTTTGATGGTCTGTATATTGTGTATTTTATGTGAAAAAAATATTACATTTACATACTCTTTACACTATTGTATACTATTGAGCTTCTGTACCGCAAACCAGAGTTATGGGAGTAACTCTTAAAACTTGAGTTCTGGAGGTGGATCAAAGGCTCACAGAGATGAGTAGCGATGGGGAACTCTCATTCTCTCTCTCTCTCTCTGCCTCTCCTTCTCTCAGGGGCTTTTGACAGTGGATAATAAATAATGGAATTAATTTGTAGTCTAGGGCTACACAGAACACAGCATCTGTGAAATCAAAACTCCCAGATCAAAAGATTAAAATGTGGAAACTAGTAATGGAAAACACACAGACATTAATAACATAGTAAGAATATATCTGTCCATGCTTCTTTATGCGATTATTGCAATCAGCATGTGTAGCTTCGAGTATATTGTTGATTTAGACTGTGTATTTTAATAGCCTATCCATTAAGACTGCAAATATGTGATTGGCTAAGCTAATCTTATGCTTCAGCAGACAATTCCATTATCATAGATTCCATGAAAAACACGTCCATCCTCCTTTCAGAGGGTTCTGAACTCCGTGACTATGCAAAGCCCTTGTGGTCATGCTGTTTACAGCAACAAGAAGCAATCTTTATCTTTATCATTTGTAGGTTACATTCACTCTCAGAAAAATAAGCTGTCACTGGGACATGACCTAAAACTTGTTACGTGAACATTAACAATTTTATATATGAAATTATAGTAAGAAAGTTATTTATTTATTTAAGGTTTATTGGACCTTTAGAAAAAAATCTATACTTTTTTTTAAGCATTTGCATGTGTTTTTTGTTGAGTCATATTTTAGCGGGCTTTTATGGCTCATATGTAGCTTATAAAAAACACCTCAAGTTTATTCAAAGGCCCATCCTGAAAAAAAAAAACTCTAAAAAAAACTCTGATATTTATATGATCAAAGTTTCAAAGTTTTTTCTACTAACTTGTAATGTAAATCAGTGAGATCTTTATAACAGTAAAGCAGACTACTTATAATACATAAATGTCAGGTAGCACTCTATATTTCCCAATAATATAAGTAACATATTTAATTATATTTATACATTTAACTGCTTAGTTTTATGATCAAAGCTCTGCTGCCTTTTGGGGGTAAAGCATACAATGCAATGCAACACTGATGATTGAGATATATAGGCTACAAATAAGCAATTCTCAAAAGCCTGATGTATGATATTTGAATCATAATAAAACATAATTATAATAAAAAAAATTAAGATGTACACTTTATAAATTAAACTCCCTATATTTGAAAAGACCTTCCTTTTGTCCTCCATACTAAATATTTGTAGTTGCTTTCTTTTCTTAAAAACTGGAATAGTGTGTCTGAAAATCACAGCTCTTTTAAAACAGAATGAGAAAGGAAAGTGGTCAAACTCGAAGACTCTTGGTGAGACATACTGCCACTCAGAGGACATTGGCAAAACTGTGCTTTATTCATTTATTGATCTCAGTGCTTTGCATGTTCACAAGATTTAATGAACTTGAATGGGGTCTTTTAAAGGTTGTTATTGATCACTGAACACCTCTAGATTTAATATCCACATTCTTGCGATAGGGCTTTATGTTTACATTAAATTAACTGTTGAAGTGTGTTTGTGTGTGTATGTGTGCGTGCATGTGTGTGTGTGTTTGTGCTAATGCTGTCATGTGAATAACCAAAAGTTAACCTCCATTTTTGAAAACATGTTTTGAGTTGTAAGGAGAATATGAATCAGATTTCCTGAAGTGACACTGGGTTTTGTATGTGTAGGTGTGTGCTCTGACATTTCAAACAGAGCTGAGGGGTGTGTGTGTGTGTGTGTGTGTGTGTGTGTGTGTGTGTGTGTGCGTGTGTGCGTGCGTGCGTGCGTGTGTGTGTGTGTGTGATGTGGGAGGCTGTGTCACTTTTTCCCTCACCCACACCATCAAATCAAACCATGTCTGGGTAACCATTGTGGAATCCCTGTTGCATAGCAACACATCTCCAACACATTCCAGACAAGTGTTTCTTCTGTTTTGCAGCCAGCCTTATTCATGTCTCTCCCTGTATCACTCTTTCCTTTCACCTTGAGCCTGATGAAATGTTAAGCACCTTAACAATAACAACAAGAATTAACCTTGGTTCACCACAAAGTTCATTATGTTAATTATATATATTGAATGGCATTATTTTCTCACAAGTGTGGCAAATTAACTTGTTGTGAATAACAGTGTGCTATTTATCTCTTTCTTCCTAATTCTAACCAACCCCAACTTTTGTTACTCAACAGTGTTCACCATTCACTTTCATTTCAAAGAACATTTTATTCCCCATAACAAGATTTTTAATTTTTTGAATAATATAAATACAGTTTTGTGTCAAATTGCATTCTGTTTTGTTCAAAGGAACTTGAAGAAAGGTTGTTTTCAACTATTTTTCCCTAGTTCTGCACAAACCTTGACATTTTTGTTTCTGTTGGGTCCATTGATTTTTTATTTATTTTTTTACTTTTTACTTTTAGTTCTGTCAACATGAAGCAGTGGAGCAGGTAGCAGACAAGGTTTGAGCTTGTGTGAATGAGTAGCCTTCTGGAGATGGATACATACACACACATCACGTCCAAGTTATTGACCTGGAATGCTAGAGTGTTTCATTCTATTATTTTATTTCCACTGTAGGCTCTCAACATTATTGAAGTAGTGAGAGTTATATTTAGTTTTTATGTGAACCTACAGTAGTAAAATAGTTTTTCTTTGTTCCTTCGGCTTGGATATTCCTGTCAGTGGCGTTTATGTAGGACAGAGAAATATCCTTTCATTAAAGATCTCTATGGATAGCTCACATGAAAAGTAATTTGATTAACCTTTTTTTTTTTTTTTTTTTTTTTTAAAGAAGGGGGAAACAATATAGAGGAGTGTGTAAGCTCATGATTTGCACAGCTGCACACTCCTCCACAAATGCAAGGTTTCTAATGGTCTAAAGGAGTATATGGGTAAAGTGCTCAACATTAGTAGGCTGTAGCTCTTACTGAGAGCAAGGATTTGGGTAACAAGGTCATGCTTGTTCAAATGGCAAGAGAACCTAAAAGATAATTTATTTTATCTAGGGGCACAGCCTCTTCAAAGGATGCTAAAAGTAAAGCACAAACAAATTGGCCAAATTAAAATGGCAAGCCATGCAGAAAATCCCTTAATGTCCAAAAAGGTGAGGCCACAGCTGCCTGAAAGTGTAGAATAACAAGCTGTGGAGATTGTGAGAGAAAAATACAGTATTGGATATGTGTTTAATGAACTTCACCGCAGGTGTAAGAGTATGTTGATTCACATGGTTCATCACAAATTATTAGCAATTGAAACTAATGAATACGCTATTTTGTCTTATTAAATGACCAGACGTGTGAATGTAGGCCAACTAAACTTAAATTTCAACTTAATTTTATTATGGAAAAAGAAATGTAGGGTGTAGCCTATTTAACATGCACATGTAATATTCCAAGCTGAGGTTACCATGTTATAACCACAATACATGACCAAAAATCCATGATGGCAATTTCTATTACTTTTATGGAGTATTAGATGAAGGTTTATTTTCTACGATGAAGGGTACTAGTGCCATCTTGTGTAATATCTAGTTACTCTACCATATAAATAATTGTGATTTAAGGATCTTAAAGAATGTTTTATTAAATACCTCAAGTTTAAGTAGAGCATACCTTCGCCTTTTGATATTAAAATGTTATAAAGCGTTTCATTGCTTTTAATGATTTCTAAGCGGAACCCATGCAAACTCCTAGATTGTGCACGGAACAGTTTTTGTGTGACATCAAAATGGCTGCGCACTAGAAAGTGGTCCAATCGTTTTAATAACATACGAAGGGTCATGCTGTCTCCGTTTGTACAGAAACAACAACAACAACTATAATTTGTCACCAAAATTAAAGGTATTTTGTACCGCTGTCAAATGGCTTTGTTCAGTGATGTTTGCCGCGGTGTTCGCACGCTGTTGGGTCAATGTCAGCGATCTGCGGCCACAGCTGCGTGGATTCACTGTCAATCATGTAAGTAACATAACTAGAGCCTTCAACTATATCTATTTACTCTCTGCTGCATGGGTGTGTTTAATTAATACGGGCGACAGAAAGATTATAGCTGTTGATTAGTAGACACAAAATCTGCTTTATAAAAATGTTTTTTTTTCCCTCCCAGAAAACTAACCATTTTGTACCTAAAATAAATGAAATAAGAAACGAGAACGGCTGATTTACTGTGTAAACCTAAAGACAGATGGGGATTTTGATTCAACCCAGTGACTCGAATCTCGAGTCTGTTCATCAAAAAGATTTCAGCAGTTTACTTTTATTATAATTTGACATGATATAACTTCCATTTCAGTTTCAGATAATTTCCTTGATTAAGAATTTAATATAAATTGATTATTTTTCATTAGAATTAATAATTTTACCTATTTTGCATTGAAAAGCTCTGTTATTTTTTTTTCTCCACAAATTTGAGCAAATACAACAGCATGGCATGTTTAAAAACCTCTAGAACACAATGTGTATATAATGCGTCTCTTCCCAACAGCTTGGAAATATAGTCAGACAGCACCTGAGCCGGAACCAGTGATTAGAGATAATGAAGCCATCGATAAAACATTTGTTAACCGAAACCCAAGAAACCTGGAACAGATGGCCCTGGCAGTGAAGGACCGAGGCTGGGCTACAGTGTGGCCCTCCAGACAATATTATCACAGGTTGGTATGCATTGTGAGGACTGGAACTAGATGTGAATAATAAAACATCTACAAACAGCATCTTAAAAGCCTTTTCCAGATACAAACACAAATGTACACTGTACATGAATACATGAACTGATGCTATTTTGTTTTTCACCGTTCCTTCCTCAGGTTGGTGTTCAGACGCACACAGCATCACATCACAGCTGAGGTGTTCTCCGGTGACTCTGTAGATCCTGTGCTGTCCTGCTCCACGAAGGAGTGGGCATTGAAGCGTGAGCTGGGCTCCACGCGGTCTGTAGCAGCTTGTCGTGCCGTAGGTGAGGTGCTTGCTCAGCGGTGTCGGGACGCAGGGATCACAAGGATTGTTTATCGAGAGGTTCCGTGGAAGTTTCGCTCGGGGTCGGTGAGTTCTCTTTTCTTTTCGTTCTTTGAGGACTACACATTAATGGGCAGTTTATCGTGTAAATTTATAGATTAATTTGTGTATGTTTTTCCCCTACTGCAGAATCAGACATTCTGGACAGCACTGAAAGAGGGCGGCATCATGCTTAGTGAACAAAGACAAAAATTCATTTAAGTTGCAGCATCACTTTTTTACCATTATTATTGTTATGAAATGTGGCTTTTGTCTGTAAATATAAATATTCTTATATTCAAACTGTGTATTCATTGAGTTGGTTACATAGGTGTCCTCAACACGTTATACCTGTTTGATTATTGGGTTTTAAATCTTTGGGTTGACAGTGAATTGATTCAGTGGTTTTCAGTTTGTTTCTAAAGTGCTGTTTGTAATTATATAAGGTTCTTAAAATGCTTTTACGGATGCATTTCAGACAAAAACAATGACAAAAAAACTTCAGGCCACTGCAAATAATACTACTGTGCAAACTACTTTTTTCTATCAAATATATGCAGCCTTAATGAGCTGCAGAGACTCAAAAATATTTGAGCAGTATGTGTTCTTAATGGCCCTGCTTTGGTGCTTTATTAAAATACATATTTTCAAATTTGTATACAAGTTATTTGTCATATTTCTGGATAGATACAGTTGTATTGGGCTTAGTTTTAGTCCACCACTCCTAGATTATTGCTTAGCTACAATTTATGACCTGTTTGTCTGGCCAAATAACTACAAGTATAGCTCTATAAAGCTTAGTTGCTATTATTAGAATTTTAGTAAAGACATTTCCAGTAATATATGTAAAGCACTAGTATATGAATGTGAACTTTCTACACACTTTTACAGTAGCATTATTAAGAATAGGAATATCTTACAACGTAAAACAATCATGAATTACAATCATTGAGACCGTTTCAGTTTCCTTTAGACATTTCTCAAGCCACCTTTGTAAATTCATTTTAATTTTTTCATAGCACAGACAACAATGTATATCAAATTAAAAAGATATAAGTTCAGATCCGTCATAAATAGAAAAAGCATCACCCTGTCTTGATATTTAACGATACCAACAATGGAAAATCTAGTTACATCAGAATAAAATGTTATAAACCGTTTTCGAAGTCGATAAGGCATGGCACATTATACATAAGATGAGGAAAATCAGCATTTTGAAGGCTGTAGGTCATTATCTATCGCTAATACATAATTTAAAACATTCTCATGTGGAAAAGAACTACAAAACCAGCGGCGCCTCAATACAAGGAACATTCGACAACATAACTTTGGTTTCACAACATTGGCACTTTGTGCAATGACAGTATACACATTTCAACGTTTTACAGCAGATTGTATACAGGACTCATGCTTCACAAAAAGGCTTACATACAGTACAAACAGCATGCATACAGACTTGAGATATCATGCAAAGACACAAATCAACCACCCCTGTAGCTAAAGACACGTAATATGTAGGAGTTAGCTGTGTTAGTTTTAACTGCACGAATATTAAAACCAACGAATGTAGTTATTGTGGTCCACCTCTATCAACTAAAGGCACTGAACCATGCAGAATGATTGAAACCGCAGAGAAGGTTAAATAACTGGCACACTTTTTTTTTTCTTTTTTTTTTAAGAAAAGATATTCTTCTCAGGTTTTGTTTCCTGCATACTGTAAAGGTTAAAAACAAATATTAAACAACGCCTGCTTAATATGAAAATAGCTCCAAGTGTTAAAAACCTATGATATAGCATGAGTAACTACATCACTGTCTAGAAACTGCACTACCGTTCAAAAGTTTGGAGTCACCAAGGCTGCATTTATCTGATAAAAAAAAAAAAAAACTTAAAAAAAAAAAAAAACAGTAATATTATGTGTAATATTATTGCATATTATAACAGGTTTTTCATTTATAAAATAAAAGTAATTTACATCTGTAATGCCAAAGGTACATTTCAACAGCCCATTGAACCGATCTTTAATCTCACATTATCCTTTAGAAATTGTAATATGCGGATTTGGTGCTCAAAATCATTTCTTATTATCATTAATGTTGAGAACAGTTGTGCTAACATTTTTTTTGGTAACTGATTTTTTTTTTTAATAGAAAAACAAAAACAAAATTTAAACAAAAAAAAAAAGTTATAAACAATTTTCGATCAATTCAATGCGTCCTTGCTGAATAAAAAGCACAGATTTCTTAATGACCCCAGATTTTTGAATGGTAGTGTACATGAAATTTAAGTTTAAATCCTTGATTGCTTCCTCTTCACTTTTTCACTCACTGATCTCTACGGAGGCAGCATAAAGCTTCACATTCTTGGAGAAGAAACAGCTATAAAGTAGATTATTGCATAGGACTCCTAAAATGTGTCAATCACACTCTTATTAATTTATTAAAAACAACATGAAACAACGCTATAGAGAGAAATAGTTCATGGTTCTGTATAATAATGACATGAGAGATAACAACCAGAGAAACACTCCACTCACACTATAATACCATATTAAAATCTGTGAAGTAAACTGAATTGTATGGCTCAGTATGAAGGTGCAAAAGGACACAGATATTTCAAAAGGCACAATGTGACATTTTGAATGATAGTGCTCTGAGGAAAACAGTTCCTTTAACAATACTCACTTGACAAGGGGTGGCTGAAAGAAACCGGCCATTATAGATCATTATTATTATTATTATTATTATTATTATTCAACAATCCACCTAAAACTGACCACATTTTAAGAGTTTTGGGCTAGATGGACAGGCAAGAGAAAATCTGTGAGACATCCATTGATATGTAACCATGTGCTTTCATGTGTTGAATATTAAATATAGTAAAATTACCTAATAAAGCATCTATATGAATAAATTCCTTAATTTTATTCTGCAATGACTTTTCATAGAACTTGAAATGATACAATCAGGAGGATAAGACTTGTGCAAGAGTTTCCCTATGTGTGTTCTTTTTCCTCACCTTTTCCTCACTTTTTTATTCCCCCCTCTCCAGATTTCCTAACACGGCCCTTTTTTAAAGTGCTTCAGAGACCAGCTTCATCCTGGCTGCTGTTCTGTGCCTGTCTGCTGCTTGGCTCAGGAGAAACATCAACATGCGCTCTCTGATGAGTCAAGCTTCTTTTTCCGTGACTCCGTCTATGTTGCGCAGGAGACAGACCTGCATTGATCTGAACAACAGGAATTCTTCAGTTAAAGCTTGTTTTTATGTGCTTTATTAATCAGTTTTGCAAATACTTTCTTCTCACTTCATCGATCCCTCGGTCATCATCGTCAAGCTGAATAGACTGCATTAGAGAGAACAAATCCATCCTGCCACTTCTGCAGGGGCTAGTCGACACCTAGCAAACATAAAAAAAAAAAATCCTTCATGAAAACCCCAACCATTATTTAAGACAAAACCCTGCATCCTGAAAAACTGAAATTCAGCTAAATTTAACTTTTTATTACTGAATTTGATTATGAGGTATTCGAAAAAAATCTATAAAAACTTTCCATCCTGTACAGTCAGGATTAGAAATAAAATAATTCATACCGTCAGAATAACTCAAACATATGGAAATCATCTGAGAATTGAAACAAAAGTTGTAACGCGGCTCAGAAAAAGATAGGCATCGTGTCCTTGTGGCAGGTTTTTAAGGGATAATTCAAGACCTCTTCACCTTGCAAATGATTATCAAAAGTAATAAAAATGCAATGAAATGCATGATATTGTGAGAAAGTGTGATGTGCTAGAGGAAAACATGCACTATTTTTTTGGAATCAGGACCCCAGAAGTACTAAGAAACAATTTGACTAGCAAATATGATGCAGGATTGTGCAATAGTAAAGAAAACCACATTAACATCTGGAAGGACTTTAAAAAAGTTACATGTAATGAATTTAAATTGGTGGCCTCTGAGTGCTCGAACCTTATCACTTTCTTGTACTGTAATAAGTGGGTTGGATGTAGCTGTATCTGCCCCATACGCGTCAGGAACACTCTCATCCAACTGCTCATCAAAGGTCTGAGAATGACAGAGGCATAGAAATAAACATACTTTTTGGTAAAACCAGTTTGGAAATGAAAGAGAAACTGAGTAGCATCAAAATGGCATGTTACAGGACTTTTTCTTACATCTCTTTCCTCCTCCTCGTTACTGCTTTCCTCTTCTAGGCTTACTAAGTCCTCCTCTTCTTCCTCTTTCTGTTCATGTTCACTCCCTGCAGCTGCTTCATCGTGGACAGATGGCTGACGGATGTCTGGCTTGGACTTCTTCCTCCAGAGGTCACTGTGGCGCTGTTTACTGCATGACACAATGCACCGTTTGGAATTAAATTCAGTTTTATTACTGAATATATATATATATATATATATATATATATATGTATAAAAGAGATGGCCATAGATTATTTTATTTCATCTAGATTAATCTTACTGATCTTGAAATTAATCTAGATTAATCTAAAATTAAAATGGCTCATTCGAATTCTGCCGAAAGCATTCAGAATATGTGTTACCCAAATAAAATTGACGAACAGTAAGTCTTTGAGAAGGGGTTTATCAAGCTAGGTGGTGCATTAGAAAAGGGGCTCATCTCCTGTTTCCAAAATACATCACAAAGTGCTTGAAAAAAGCTGTAAACTAATTCCACATTGCACAAGGTGCAATCAACCTTACGCCTGTTTCACACCAATGTTTACGTTTTTTTCAAGTTTGTAGGTGTCAAGGTACAGCAACCAAATAATTAAATGTAAAATAGCACTGGATAGTATTCAATGTAAAAATGAAATATACAATGAAAGCTACATTTATTCAGACACCATCAACATTTGAGAATAGATTAACAGCGATATTTTTTTTTATCGGCAGATAAGAGTCTCGCCTTAATGCAGCACGTTAACGCCGATAACGGCCCACCACTAATATATATATATATATATATATATATATATATATATATATATATATATATATATATATATACCTAATTCTCTGAGTGGTTTCAATTTAACACTGATATATATGTAGCCTTTTCTGTCCCATTTTGTGTAAAAATGTCTTGATATCCCAACTAAATGTTTCAAGAAAGAGACTGCAGCTGAAATTAATTCCGATACATTTTGGCAAATCTGTCTTCTGCATACAATATGCTGCATAAAGCCTCTGCAAATACCAAATTGTGTCTAATAAAATGCATATTTTATACATATATCGGAAGTATATTATTTAATATACAGTTTATGCTGCAGCTGATCAATCAGAATATAGGATTTCAGAAAGCTGTTTAATGTATACACTATCGTTCAATTAAATTCAGTAGTGATATTTCTTTTGAAATAAATTAATATTTTTGTTTTGATTAATTCAGTGTGACCTTGCTGAAAAAAAGCCACAGTGAAAACATTTAGAATGTTACAAAATATTTCTACTTTAAATTTTAGAAATTAACCATCAGTTTTCAACATCAATAATAAGAAATGTCTCAAGCAGTAAATAGCACATAAGGACCATGTGACAATAAAGACTATAGTAATGACTGCTAAAAAGCTTTGCCATCACAGAAGTAAATTACATTTCAAAATATATTAAAACAGCTCTTTTATATTGCAATAATAAGTTTTGATCAAACAAATGTAGCCTTGGTGAGCATAAGAGACTTCTTTCAGAATCCCAAACTTACATGGCTGTGACGGTTTGAGATAAGTTTATTTATCTGCACTATTCAGTTCCCTTATGTACACACGGTTGAACAACAATAATCCAGACCCGACTTGTTTGTACCTGAACATCTATTGAGATACTACACAAGTGGGAAAATGTTTTCCTGTGTTTTCCTGTTTCAGTTTTCCTGTGTGAATGCTTGTTTGTTCAAGTATGAAGTACAGCACCATTATGAGAGTGTAAGTCACCTGGCATTGAGGATGCCGCTGTATGTATGCAGCTGTTTGAGGAAACCTTCATTGGGCTGCACTATAGGCCGTCTTTCTCTCACGTGGTGGAGGGCCTGCTCTAATGTCCAGCCCTGCTGCTTCATCAGGTAAGCCATTACTGTGGAGGCAGAGCGAGAGACGCCCATCTTACAATGGACCAGTATGGCCTGTCCACGCTTCCTGTATTATCATCAGTACAAAACAATGACATGATATATTAGAATGAGACAGAGCACAGAGACATACGCAAATATATTTCATAAGTAGTTAAGTATTAAACACTGCATGTGTGCCTTAATATAAACTAATGCATTTCACAGTCAGGGAAGGCAGACAGCAAACACAAAAACTAAATGCATGTCATCTATAGACCAAAATGAGGAAGAGGAGTGTGTGTGTGGGTTTGTGTGTGTTGAGCACCTCGCGTCACTGATGAACGTGTATGTGTTGGGCCAGTGTGAGAGTAGGTCGGTTGCCTCCACATCGTAAACTCTGATATTCATATAGGTGAAGGATTCTGGGAAAAAGTTGTCAATCTCCTTGGTAACGTTGAGGATGTAGCCCACACTGCCAAAAACCATAAAAATAAAATAAAAAATCTGCTGCAGAAAACGTTCATTTAAAAGGATAACTCAGTTATTTCAAATACATCCATTTGATCTTTGATTAAAATGATTAATTATTTGAATCATAATTAATCCTGTATACTTGTTCTTCTGTAGTTCTTCAAAGTTGGCAGCATTCCATTCGGAACCCTTTGGGGGGAAAAGAGCGTCATAGATAAATGACTGTTTTTTCAACAGTACAGCAGACAAGGCGGAAGACAAATGTTAACAGTCACCAAGTAAAGGTAGTCCAAGATTCTGGAAGGTTTGTCCATCTGTGCCATCGTGACCATCATCTCATTGTCAATATACTCCTTGTAGTCTTTCATGTCGGTGCCTAATTTGGACTCCAGGGCTGTTCGCACCTACAAACACACAGAAAGAGTTACTGAAGCTCAACTGTATGGTGCTAGAAGCTCCTAAATCATTTGATTTGGGATACAAATAACATTAAATGGAAAGTCACATGATATACAATGCTTACAAACATCAAATCAAGCATCTCACTACACGAATGCTGCTCATGTTCATACCACAAAGATTCTATGGATAAGACAACAAGCCCAGGCGCATTAACCTTAAGTAAGTTCTAGAAGAAGAGAGTCTTAAAAAGTAGCGTCTTCAGGCTCGACTGAATGACTGGGGTCAGTAAGTTTTGTTTGAAATAAATTAATAGATTCATTCAGCAGGGACACGTTACATTAATCAAAGTGACAGTTAAGACACTTATAATAATAATAATGATTTCTATTTCACAAGATGCTATTCTTTGGAATTTTCTAGAATGCTGAAAAAATGCATCTTGAGCACCAAATCAGCACACAAGAAAGATTTCTGAAGGATCATGTGAAACTGAAGTAATGCCCACTGAAAAATTCAGCTTTGCCAAGAATACAATTAAATTTTAAAATATATTAAAACAGAATGCAGTTATTTAAAATGGTAGCAATATCACAATATTCATATTTTACTGTATTTTGTTAATAAATACAGCCATGGTGCCCATAAGAGAATTCTTTCAAAAAAGAAAAAAAAAAAGAAAAAAAGTTTTTAATTGTAGTGTACTTTGAATGACCTTAAAGGGGCCATAAACTAAATCCAGCCCACACTGTCTGAAAATAAGCTGCAAAAACATGCAAATTATGAAATGTTTTGTAGCATGTCACAATGCAATACTGGCTTTGAAAGTGCCTGTTAGGGAAGGGTGGACACCAAAATCACAACCGTAAAAAAAAATAAAAACCATTGTTGCATACATATGCAAAAAATTAAACAATCATAACATACTGTAAAAAAATAAAATAAAAAAATTGAAGGAAAAAGGAATTTTCTCTGGTCTGAATTTTAACAGGTGTTTTACCTGTATTTTGAAATTTGCACTCCATTGCATTGTGTTTTAGTCTGTAATGTCCGTAACATTTTTACAGTGCATTTTACATTTCCGGATGTTATTTACATGCATCCGGAAATGTAAAATGCACTGTAAACCATTTGACTTCTCTTATATGCCCTATTTACACCCCAAAATAATAGTGTGAAACTTGATTTTATCCTTTAGGAAATAATTGGATCATAAAAAGTGGTCTATAGGTGACTCGAGGGGAGAGCTTGGTGACGTTGTGGAACATTGTTTGAAAAGCAGAGTAAAGCCTTACTCTCTTTCATTTTACCTGCTTAGAGGTAATGTTTTCCAAGTCCTCAGTCCTCATGATATCTCGTAGCTGGGTTTTGATCTCCCTCTCTACTGACTCCCGATTTGATGCCAATCGCCCTACAGTGTCCTTCCTGACTGACTCCAGGCCAGTCATGGCAGCCCATTCATTAAGGCAGTGCTGGTCAGATTCCACATTCTCTCTGTAATGTTGTGCCCACTCCAGTCCACAGCCAGGTATGACAGCCCCACGTACGGCCCGTTCACAGCAGCCATGCAGCGCCTGCAACACAGACCTTGAGCAAAGTGAGAGAGACAAGAGAGTGTTGTGAACAAGCAGTCGACAAACCACAAACACATTTACAAGTTAAATAGCTAATTTAGATGCTTTATGCAGATGTCTAATAGACTATGTGTGATGACTGACTAAAGACCAGAAGAAAGACAGTTTTATCGTCAATATCAGAATAATAAAACAAATGGCATGATAACTGTGTGCAGTTAAGTGTGTGCAGTTGCGAGACCAAAGTCACACTGTATGTCGTTTCTGTTTGAGGAAACTAGTCGTTTCCTCAGCATTTCCTGCTTTAAAACTTACCACAACGTCTGAATGGACACAGGCTTAAAGATTCGTGTCACTTCTGCAGATGTCACACTGAAACCTCTGTAAAAGAACAAGTGCAACATACTGTCAGAAAAGCAGAACTCTGTGGCTGAGGTTTCAACAGTGTACTAAGTTTTACAGAGCTACGCAAACAAACTCTAAAGTGGAAGATTTTCCATTTAAACCAAGCACAGGTCTATTTATTTGAAATGTTCCATTTTTTTGACATTTTATATTAAGTCCAGTTATATTGCTTAGTACTTTTAGTGTTTATGGTTTCCTGATTTTCTTTAAAAAAAAAAAAAAATTATAAAAAAAAGCAAAGACTTTGTACTTAAGCTGTCTTCAATTTAAAAGCTATGTGAAATTTGACTTTGATGGACAGATAATGATATCAAGATTACTTTCATAGTACTAAGATTAAACACTTTTGCTTTTCTTGCTTTCCCTGCTATTATCATCATCATATATTTGCACTTTATTAATTGATTTCTGGTCAGAATAAATCAGTTTTATGTTCTTACCCATCTCCATCTAGGTAAACCTGTGTGTCACTCCATATTGGCAAGACAAGTCCAATAGTGCAATCATTACTGAGGAAGAGAGAGAGAGAAAATGAGTGAGGGACGTTTCTTGACCGGCTGAAATATGATCAAATGTTATTAAAAAATCTGCTAAATGTTTATATTTAAACATTTTCACCCAAAATACAATTAATAAAAAAAAAACATAAAATGTTTAAAATATATTTTGAAAATGTCTCCGCATTTTTTGTCCATATACAAAAACTCAAAAGCTACCAACATTCATAAGAAATAAAGTAATACAGGTTTGGAGTGACATGAGGAGAAGTAAATTATATATAAATCATTTTTGGGTGAATTATCCCTTTGAAACTGCTACTTAACATAAACACCAAATTTTCTAAATATCTGCACATTCCATTTCTAAAATAGCAGAATAAATACAGTCTCCTTGATTCAGCTGTGTTGTGAACAAATGTTATCAAAAATGCAATAGTATTTAGGCTGTAAGACAATAGGTATACAAACATTTAACACGCATGTCACACATACAATTTAATATTTCTCCGTTTATCACTAATGAAATAAAATCTGCTGATGCTTATGATGACTTAAAGGGATGCTATTATGCTTTTCCACTTTTTCAGCTTTAGTTTGTAATGTTGCAGTTTAAAAAGGTCTGCAAAGTTACAAAGCTCAAAGTCCAATTCAAAAGAAGATATTTTATAAAAAAAAAAAAAAAAAAAAAAAAAAACTGAACGACATCATTTGGACTACAACGCATGTTTTCCGGGATTTCTGAGCTCACAAATATTGATGAATGGGATGAGACCTGGTTGAGCTGCACTAGAGAAGGCCATGAGTGTTATCACTATGCAGGAGACACACTAGCTTTCCCAAGGCAGACAAACTTAGAGTGGTTACAATCATCTGGGTTTAAATCATGCTCAAATTGATTTGATTTTGATGCAATATTTACAACTGAAGCTCGCAGCAGGCGACTATTGTAAGGGGCATGTCATTTCCCAACCAGGCACCGAGTACTGTCAATCATAGCACACACTGGCCCAGCTAACCAATCACAGCAAATTTCGTATTTCGGAAGGCGGGACTTCATTTGATACAGGAACTATTCGAGCTGTTGATGCCAGACAGGAGAGGTATTGTAATAATGTAAAATATGTGAAGAAATATTTTTATATATATTTTTCGAACAACCTAGTATGAGATGCCGTTGTAGTACACAATCAAATCAAGACTTTGTAAAAGAGCATAATAGGACCCCTTTAATATTTTAGTTTACATAGATGTGCTACCTGTTTGAGCCTGGGAAGTCTATGCCAAGTAGTAGACTCTCCTGTTTTTTGATAAGTGTGCCAACGATAAGCAAATACCTCACTCTGACTGGGCTCACTGACTCCAAACGCACAGCCTGAGGCAGGGAGAAAGAGACATTCAGTTATATTGCAAATGAATCAGACACAGAAGTCTGAGCTGGATTCATTAGGATAATTACAAATCCCTTAGCAATTATAATGAGATCTTTGCCATTATTATAATTCAAGAACAGCACCCATGCATGTTGTTCAACACATAGTTTTTTTTTAAGCCACAGTAAGCTGTATTGTGTGTAACTGTATTCTTAAAGACAAAGCAAAGCTATTGTCATTTCTGCATAGCAGAAGATGGAACAAACTAAAGTGTCTCCAGAAACCACATTGCAGAACATGTGATGTTACATACGCAAAACATTGTCTCAATAAACCCAGGCAGCAAGTGCAAACACTTCCATAAATCTCACACAGACAATAAATAATGCAAATGCATGAGGTACATTCAGACCCATTCTTTTTCCAGTCATTTGTGATTATAACATTTATTTAGCAGAGGCTTTGTTTCAATTGTTTCATCAATCCTAAACAGTGAAAGGCAATGTAGTTAAACAAGAGTGGTTTGAGGAAATCCTAACCAGTTTGACTGTGTCCTCCGGTCGTAGTAACGAAATCATTGCATGCAAATGTCTGTGTTGAGTGTCAGAGGCTCGGCCTCCTTGTCTAGGACCTAGCAGAGAGGGTACGGTTTCTTCTTGCAATCCCTCCCTCTCTCCTTCTCCCACCAGGAGCACTGCCCCCTTAACCAGGGCAAAACTTTCTCTGGGGTGCGGAAATAAAAAACTTAATCAGTTACGCATTTCTGGAGGAAACACTATATAACTAAATTACACATGCATGATTGAAACGATCACAAACACTCACCTTTTCTGAAGTCTACCTCTTCTTGGAATAGGCTCATCCTTGAAAATAAAATTAAGCTGATTACAATTTATTGAATAAGAAGTTACAGGAAATTATATAAGATCTATAATTATTATAAGATCTGCCCAGCGAATGGTGATGTTAAAAATGGGTGGTGGGTGAATTGATTATGTGATGCAATTAATTGCAAACAGACTAGATTCTGCTCGACTCCTCTGGATCATCTGAATCAGTTAGTGCTATTTGCCAAAACATCTGAATAAAAACTTGCATCTGGGAAGAGCTTTTTAGCTTTTTTTTCTCACCCATAACTCACTCTGAGATGAGTGACTTGGTTAAAAAAAAAAAACACTCATGAAAAAAGGAAACCTGTAAACACAATGACAAGGCTTTTGGAAAAAAAATTGCCAACTGTAATGCAGTGACAGCATGATAAGACACTGAGGAAGCTCATACTAAAGACGACAAATAGAGTGAGAGAAAGACAGAAAGAAGGACACCAAAGAGGCTGTTATCAGTGCTTCTATGGAATGAAAGTGGAGACAGTAACATTACCTGTTATGTGACTGACGTGTCCCGACATAGACAAGAAGAAAAGCAAGAGAGGGGGGTGGAGAGGAGGGGCAATGAGGTTTAAGGTTAAAGCTCTGGTGAGACTTTACTCAAAATAGTCTAAACATAGTGTTTTATAGAATCAGATACACAGTTAGCAATTAAATTTATCAGGCATTTTGGCTCTTCAGCAGAATCCTCACATCATTCGGGGGCTTTTTTTGGAACAGCATGAAATTAATTATCAAATTCAGATTCACAGTAAAATTTGGAAAGCTATGGAGCATTAACAAATCATAGATAAACTTGTGTACAGAAAAAGGTGTAGAGTAAATGGACACACGTGGAGGGAGTGGGAGTAGGGTGAAAGAATGTGAGGAGAATTGCAACTGACACACACAAAAAGTGCAGATTTTCTTCTGTAGCATTTTAGAAGTACATTTGTACATTTTCATTAGGCAAAATAAAACTCACCGGTGTTGTGCAAATAGACTGCGTTCTGTGCAAGGTCAGCAAAGCCATTCCACAGCCGGTTATCCTGCTTTAACACCAGCAGATGAGTCTGAGCAGCTCAACAGTATCCTTGCAAGTTTACTGGGTTGAGTAGGACAAAAAAATACTAATAAAAATACTATTAAATACACAGACTGATGAATGGTACTACATCTGAAAATGCAATACTTTATCAAGATGTTTAACTAGACTGAATTATTTCAGAGCTGTCTCAGAATCTGTTAATAACATCCAAAAAATTTCGCCACCTATATGTGCTTTTCACAAATAGGGTACAAAACAGCCCCTAAAAACTCGTTTTAATAAATGATGTAATTTTATTTATAAAGTGGGAGAAAGGAGATGATTAACCTTCAGAGAGTGTTTATCATTAACCTCAGGTGGTCAAATAAAATTTTATAAGAGCAGTTTTATTTTCCATTCATTTTCTACAGGGTTTCACCATAGAAAGAAACTTATATTTAACACTACAACTTCTGTTCAAATTTTAAAATATAAAAATATTGTAATATCTTGGCAGAAAACGTAGAACAAAAAATGTGGGAGTGATGTTAATAATTAAAAACAGTTTTTGATCATTAATACTAATTTTAATTTTAAAAAATCAACTCTATTTCAAAAGTCATTTCAACTGACTGTCAAAATTATGACACTGCAGGATGAATTTAATTTATCGATAATTTCAGATCTAAAGGTCAAAAGGTCAATGCATCCTGAAGTGGGATCAATTTTAATCTGATATAATTTATAACAATAATAGTAATAATAATAATAATGTAAAAAAAAAAAAAAATAGTGTATCAAGTATTTATAATGTGTAAAAACAAAATAAACTAAATGAATTCGTGCTTTTAATGTCTTAAAAGTCAAGGAACGCCAGAGTGTATCGTATTACATTAGTGTAACGTGCTATTAATTCAAAACACAAATCACGTAACGAAACAGATAACCGAAAATAAACGACCAAATGGTTCTTCGGTCTAAGATGGAGAGAGACATACCGTGTATTTCTTCGCCATATCCATGACACATTATAATAAAACGCGTAACCGATCCCACATACTCTGAAATATCAGTAGATATCAAAATATGCGCTCGATGTGTTGAATACGTTCATGAGGCTGCGCGCGTCATGTTGATACGGTCTAAAATACCTCAGCTCAAGCATTTGCTCTTTTACAAGACAAACTTGCAATCTATGCATGTTAGCGTTTTCAGTTCAGTCGCGATAGAGTATTGCCACATACCTAATGTCCTGTTATTATGCCTGTAGGCTGAGGCTTTATGCTTATGAAGCTCCAACACAGCTGTTTTGACCAACAACAGACTCGAGCCTTGTCATTTCCAGTTCCTTAAGAAAAGCAAAGGAGGGCGGACTAAACATGGAGAGTTCGCTTACCTGATGCGCTGAAACGCTGTGAAAATGAAAAGGATTCCCTCCTAACTGAATCTTCCACGAGAAAATCGTGTTAGTTCTTTTGATCCTATGACCACAACTTTTGCATTGGTCCAAAATCCATTTAAAGGGGAAGGCAGACTACTATACCATGAAACCAGGAAGACTTATTCTCGGCCGAGAAAAGTAAATGTGCCCTTAAATGGAAGAGGCGGATCGGGAGTTATTCGTCTATTAAAGCGACAGAGACATACTATTTAGTTCATCGGAGGTTAAGTAACGTAATGCCTTATCACATTAAAAATGCAACAAGGAACAGCAACAAGAAGTGTTTACATATCAATATTGTGTTCACACTAAGAACAAACGAAATGCATTTGCTTGCAATTGCACATGTTCCACTCAAAATGTCTGATGTGGCATTCTCTAAAACTTTGTACATCAGTTATTTCCAGTCCTTGAATTTGATTGACATATTGATTTTTGTTTTACATAGTTACGCCAGTAGGAGGCAACGAGTGACTAATCAAGCTCTAAACACCGTCTAGACTCTAGTGTACAAATATTAAAAGTGTACCGAATGGACCCCTGCTAACACTTAACAGACGGATTCTACTTCATATACAAAACATATAACACGAGACTTTACAAACAGGGACACATTTCACACAACGAATGACGACGTTAGCACTATACTGTTTAAAGACACTGAACTCACATTTGAAGGTGTTTTCTGTAGCGTTACTGACGTCATTTACTACCACTCCGTCTGCGGCTCGAGCCACCGGGTAAACCCGCCCCATTCAGCATTCTACTGTTTGTTTTTTCCTCTGTTTAATAGGTTCATCAGGTACACGAAATGCACCTTTGATTGCAGTTTTCATTGTGAACACCCTACTCATGTTATATATATATATATATATATATATATATATATATATATATATATATATATATATATATATATATATATATATATATATATATATATATATATATGCGTGTGTGTGTGTTTTCTGATTTTTTTTTTTTTTTAAATCAAATGTAAACTCCTGTCCCAAGTTTTTGATTAAATAGACATTACTTACACACTATAAGTATTTATAAGTACATTTAGGTGAATTTACTATCATTTTCAGGTATTCTATTTACTTATTTGAGGTGCATGTGTGGGAACCTGTTTTTATAAAATCTATGGTGGGAACTGTTCAAATGTCCAGTAAGCTGAGAAAACAGTTTCGTCTCGGCCAAACACACTAACTAGCGGAAGTGTTTGTGGGCAGGTCAGAGTATTTCGCGGGCAGGCGGGGATTAGCTTTTATTGTCTATGGGGATTATGCATGCAAATATATTATCTTGTGACGTTAATTAGTAAGAGTATATATATATATATATATATATATATATATATATATATATATATATATATACGCTAGTAAGTACTCATTACTAATCACATATTCACGCATTTGATAAATGCTGAATTAATTATGATTGTTTCTTGCGATAAATCCTGCCTCTGCATGCGCGCATTCGCGAATCAGTCTGAATGAACTATATATATATATATATATATATATATATATATATATATATATATTGTTCATTCAGATAATCATATATATAAAGAATCAGAATCATATATATATATATATATATATATATATATATATATATATATATATATATATATATATATATATATATATATTTGTTCTTTAATTATTCAATATTTTTTAATTCATTTTGCTATTATGGAATACTAATCATCATACCTTATTTGTTTGTCCAGTTTCCAGAAAGACGATTATGGAACAGCAGTGCCACCATCAGTCCAAATATATATATATATATATATATATATATATATATATATATATATATATATATATATATATATATATATATATATATATATTTGTTCTTTAATTATTCAATATTTTTTAATTCATTTTGCTATTATGGAATACTAATCATCATACCTTATTTGTTTGTCCAGTTTCCAGAAAGACGATTATGGAACAGCAGTGCCACCATCAGTCCAAGTGCTACACAGAAGGCTTTCAAGTACGACTGGTGGAAGAAATTTTGTGCTGAGATACTGTTGAGACGCTAGTCGTCTGAAGGCTGCGTGGGATGCACTGCTTGGGACTAAACTCTGTCAGGAATTAGTTATCCGAACGATTACTTCGGATATAGCAGAATATTTATAGTCATATTTTCGCCTGACGTCCAATGCAATGAACAAATTTATTATTATTTTTGTTGAGTTGTGCATGATTTATCAGGCTCTGGGTGATTTGACTGAGGGTAAGAGATCTTTATATTCTCATGCTTTGCGAAACTATAATCTTTAATGGATTGAACAGCGCAAGGTTATTTTTTATAGAGTACAGAATTGAAACTTTATTGACTGTTCAGCTGTGAATGTATTTACATGTGCACTGCAGTTACAGACTATACGATGCATACAGTTAAATATACTTATTTCAGTCTTGTTAACTATTTGATGTATAATTTTCATAATGTCTAAACAACAGTTGTAATAATAACCTAGTGACCCAGTAAATGACTGAGTGCGAGTTCACCATCTGTAACATGAACCCTAATTTGAACTACAAAATGAAGAACTTTACCCCTGTCATCTCTGGGTGGATTGTCCCGCTCTGGAAGCCAAACAAACAAGCAAGCAAGAAATAAGTATCTTGCCATGCATATGCTATGCAAGTTGATTATTCAAAACAAATGGCTTGCATATTTATATAATTAAAAGGTCTGGCTTTCTGCACAGTTCCAAATAGTTTGTGAAAATGAGAACTACATTCCACACACAAACAGGACAGCTAACATAATGTTAATGTAAAGCAGTGTATTGACAAATGTTGACTCACAGTCTTGGTATGTTACAACTCTAGACAGTAGACAGCTGCAGTCAGTCTCTAGGAGTAGGAATTCATCATTCATATATTTAAATTAATGTATTTAAAATCTGGCCATCTGTTGATGACGATTCCTTGCCTAAAAACCAACTCTGGGTTAAGCTCCAGCATCCCCCAACCCAACATAAGACAAACGGTTTGTAAATTGGATGGATATTTAAAATGAGTTCCCTCTAGGCCTGGCAACATCTTTGCATACCGTTAGCTTAGATTGCAATTTTCTTTTGCTCATACATGTCTTAATTTATTTTTTTACGTAAATAGCGAGAAATACTTGTCTCTATAAAAATATTGTCAAAGATCTTAATCCAGTAAACAGACTTGGAAACCCTGACTTGGCTGGATCTTCAGTTTTCAATGTGCTGAGAGCAGCACCCTTTGGCAGTTGTGATTTTGGCATTGGTTAAAACAGTTCTGTACTAGATTTCAGCTGGAGTTAATACATACTGTACAGTACTGAACTTGATTGTTTTTAAAGCTCCCTTTAAAAAACGTCTCATCATATTTTTCCTAAAGATATCCTTATTTGTTTAGGTTATGGTTATAAACTAAAGAGTTCTTCCAAGAGGTTTGTGTACGTGTAACCGGAAAACCGTGTGAGAGGAAAAAATGATTGTGGTTGTGCTGGTTGGGGATCTTTTTCTCTATTGCTGAGGCCACAGGATACTAATGATGCAGCTGATTTATTGCTATGATGTGCTGGCCAATATTTTGACTCTGTCTTTTGAAAGATGACTTTTAGAAGACTTTTTTGAGATCAAAGCTTCAGGTTTTCTGTTTGCTCTTTTAGGCTCAGCGTCTTCTGATCATGACACCAACGAAGTTGGGCATGAGGACGAGATTTATTACACCCCTCAGTTGGACTACAAACGTAAAAAAAAAAAAAACACAAACAAATTTTAGCAATATGACTAATTTTGAAATGCTACAGTTACTTAATTTTTCCCCCGATTTTGTTGCCATCAGATCCGCAGTGGTGCCATGTACTTAAGCTGTCCAATGGGCAAGTGTCCTGTTCTTCTCCTCGAGGCGGTCACCACCGGGGCTCACTTGGAACACGCTGCTCGCTTTCCTGTGATCGAGGATATAAACGGCTGGGCCGATCATCTGTGCAGTGCATGCCTAACCGCCGCTGGTCTGGATCCGCTGTCTGTCGAAGTAAGTATAATTAAAAGGTGTAATTATAATTGTGTCAGAGAAACTAGCTATTAGCTATTAACTATTAGGCAGCTGCTGCAGAGAACTTGACAATCTATACTTACTTGAACCATGTGTTTATATTATGTCTGAATCTCAGGGATACGTTGCCATGTGCTGCCTCTGATTGACCACGGTATGTACAGTTGCACCCGTGGTTTTGTGGTAGACTCCAGGTGTGACTACAACTGCTATGAAGGCTATCAGATTGAGGGAGATCACTACCGGATGTGCCAAGAAGAGGGAACATGGAGCGCCACAGAACCGACGTGTGCAGGTACATTTGGAAAAGTAGTCATTCACTGATAGTTTGCAGATGCTGTTATATCATCATTTAGGCCAGAGAGAAGATGTTGTGACAATGACGAAAAATTACATTGTTTCAGATCATGACCCCCCCAAACTGAAATGTCCTTTGTCCAGAGTGAAGGTAGCAGAACCAGGAAAAGTAACAGCCATGGTTTCATGGGAGCGTCCTGTTGCTACAGATACTGCTGACAGAGCACTACAGTATGTGCATCATATTTTATTAAAGCCATCCAACTTCCTCTGTGTCAAAGAAGCAACTTTTAAACTGTATTTTTGTCATCCTTTATCAGGGTCTTGCGAAATGGACCGGAGTCTGGATCCGACTTTCCTGAAGGAATACATGTAATTCGATATACAGTCTCTGACCAGGCTCACAACACAGCCACATGCAAATTTACTGTGCATGTTGAAGGTAAAGCTAGTATAAATTTTTTCTTCATCATTTACTCACTTTTATGTTCTTTCATACTTGTATGACTTGTGTGGAACACAAATATTGGAGCCCGCTGACTTTCATCACATTGGCCGAAAGCACAGAGACATTTTTCAAAATATAATTTTTTGCATGCCACAGAAAAATAAAGCCATGAGTAAATGATTACAGAATTTTCATTTTCGGGTGAACTATCCCTTCAACTATAACTGATTTTATTAAAATACGACTTAACTTTTAACTCCCTTCTCTACGTCCAGTCAGCTGCACTTTGGTTGTACTATACAATATGTCTTAAACTGAAATGTTTTTTCCTCTCAGTGAGGCGATGTCCAAAGCTAAAGCCACCTATGCATGGCTATCTGATGTGCTCATCTGATGGTAATAATTATGGGGCTGTATGTGAATACCATTGTGATCCTGGCTTCGAAAGGACAGGTTTTGCAACTCGCATTTGTCAGCTGAACCGCAACTGGTCCGATGAAGCAGCTCAGTGTATATGTGAGTACTTGAGGTTATGTGTATTTTTAATTTAAAATTTTTTTCTCTTATTGTTGTCTGAAACCTTTGCTTTATCTTTTAGTCATGGACATAAAAACAGACGTCAGGTCTGCTGGTGCTCTGCTTGACCAGTTTTATGAAAAGAGAAGGCTTCTTGTTGTGTCTACTCCAGATATAACTGACCAGAAGTACAGGCATCAGAATATTATGCTACAAGTAATATAGATACTTCCTTGATTAAAGCACAAATAATCTTAAGAAGGGAGAGTTAAAATCCCATTATGAAGCATAACTATATGACTGTTGGAATGTTCTGACACAGAAAGCTGAGTGTGGTCTGGATCTGCGACATGTGACAGTGATCGAGATTTTAGGAACTCCACCTCGTGCGATAGGCCGCATCAAAAGACAACAACTAGAGCCTGAAGTCATAGAGGGACTTAGGTAACTTACTGAGTATCTACAGTAGTGTTTACATGATCAATACTGTATATTTAACTGTTGTGTTTAAGGACTAAAATGGAAGTCACTGCAATATTACAATTCTTAGTCAACATGAAATTAACCATATCTACTTTTTTAATGTTCCCAATTGATAAAATCAATTCCAAGCTTTCTCATATCAAATATCATGGAATGAAAACGGGTTTTAATGCTGACTTTTTTTTGTTCATAAGAGCCATGTGAAATTCTTGGACAAAACACTTTCATAAGGTTTGTCAACAACAGGGACTCTATACTGTAGTAAAATGTTTTGCTGACTCTCTCCATTATGCATGTGTGTTTCCAGTCTATAAGTGGTAAATTATTGTTTGCATGTGTTTTTTGTTTGTATGTAACAGACAGGCACTGCATATGTCTACATCGTATTTCACCATGGTGCTGCTGGATGAGTATGGTGTGGATCGGGAGCGCTTTGTTAACCCCACCACCTCTGATGAGCTCTACTCGTACCTAGAGGAGTATCTCCTCACAGAGGAGGAGCTAGAGAGACTGGCGATGAACAGGGACTTCTGTGACTGACCTCGGTCTGATCAACTCCTGATCTGATGTTGTGGATGGGAGGTTTTTTTTTTTTTTTATATATAGTGACAGGCACCTAAAGAGTTTGTTTCCAAGACAAACAATCATTTAAATGACATATTGCAGGAATTATTCATGCAGAATCACAGTCGGAAATGTGATTTAGTCTGGAACGGCTTTTAATCTGCGGAAGTGGAAAACTGCCAGCTGGGGTTATATACATATTCCTAAAAAAAAATAGTTTTAACTATCTATAACTTGGGTGTACAGCACACAATGTGGATTCTTAAAAAAAAAAAAGAGATTTATTAAATGCTGGTACTTTCGTGTAGCTCATAAAAAGAAGGTGTTCACAATGAGGTCAATCAGCATTATAACATTAAAATACATTGTGTTAAAAATCTACATTTTCGTTTTACATTAAGTGCACATTTAAAAACCAAAGTGTTATTCAAACTAAAACATTTAATGTCTCCAAGCGTTCATTTTTAAGAACTGCATTCAAATCATGTATTTGAAAACATCCCTTTAGCTGCAATGTTTATACGAAATAAATATAATTAACATATACACACTGCACATTTTCACATCATTATTTGTGAACAGCCTTAAAATGTTAAAAAAATATAAAAGATGCATTAACCTAAAAAGACTTAAAAAATATTACTATGTTATGGAATGTGGAAACCCATTTCCTTATTATGGCTTGGGGGCTATTGGGGAGCATCCTTACTTGCCCTTTCCCATGGACGAGCGCAGTGGAAGAGTGCCTTCTGCCCAAGAGTCGGGATACTGCATCATCTTCTTCCACAGCAAGATCTCCTCCCCTGTGGAGTCTGCCACCCATTCTTCCTTTCCTTCCTTAATAGTCACTGTGCAAACATCAGTTTAAAATCACTTAAATATTCTATATATATTCTAAATAATATTCTCTATATATTCTATATTGTTCGATTGATCTTTCTATTGATCAAAGAATGCTGAAAAAAAATGTATCATGGTTTCCAAAAAAAATAAAAAATAAGCAGCACTATTGTTTTCAACATTGACAATAAGAAATGTTTCTTGAGCATCAAATTAGCATGTGTGAATCATTTCTTAAGGATCATTGAATACTGGATGGCTTTGAATAATTCAGTTTTGTCATCAGAGAAATAAATTGCTTTTTAAAATACATAAAAAAAAAATTACATTGTATAATCATTTTTCAATATTACTTTTTTTTTTTTAACTGTATTCATTTAACTGCAGCTTTGGTGACAATAGGAGACATTAAAAAGATCTTATCAGTCCTAGTTTTAATAACATTAGTAATATCAATAAAGCTTGCCGCGTCTTCTGAATTTGGGGTCTGCAGTTAGTGAATCCAGTAATTAAATTAATGTTAAAGGCTTCTGAATTGATATGAACTCAAAGGAGAATGTAGCAGCAGATGCTCTTACCTCTTCCCAAGCTGAGGCGAACTCCTCCCAGGAAGTCATTGCTGGACAGGGTCTCTCTGTCCCAGACAGTGAGCTCCAGACATACATCCTTCAGCTGCTCCAGACTCAGGTTGTTGAACACAAATGTGTGGTTATAATTTGGGTTCCTTGTCTTCTTCACTAGCGGAGTCTTCTTCTTTGAGGAAGACTTGCTCTTTGATTGCAGCAGATACCTGAAGGACAGAGTTCAAAGTAGAAATAAACAAACCAGGGCCTTTTAAAACAAAACAGATGTAATGAAACAGATGTTTGCAAACCCTTTCACAAAGGAATCGCATGTGCCTCCAGTTTTAATGGCCATCAAATTTTTGCCCTCTTTGATCAACACGTGCAGCTCCGCACCATCCGTGGGTATGGTCTTTTTTCCTTCAGTAAAGAACAGAGGCATCATTCACTATGTACTATGTATCATTTACTAGTTAAAGACATTTAATAGGCATGTAAACTGTTTTCCCTCACCTTTTCCATTAGAGTTCTCTGCATGTGTCTTATTTGCTGTGACATACTTCAGTGAAATCACCAGCTCTCCTTTGTACTGATCGAATGGAGATGCTGGCTGGGCAGCTGCCTATGAAGAGAAATGGAAAAAATGTAATGGTACTTCTTAACAAAACACCAACTTGAGCACAGTGGCATATTCATGTTTTGATGCCACGTAAATATACCTTTCCTCTAAGAGCCATGCACTCTAGATGTGCAGAGTCAATGTCATGGCTATCCATTGGTACCTCCACCTCACCTAGAAAGGCATTGCGGCCAAAACGGTCGTAGTGCCAAACTGAGAGTTGCAGTGTTCGAGTCATCAGCTGGGTACGGCTGATGGAATACTAAAACAAACAAGCACAAGACAGGTTGTCAATATGAAATTTATTTAAGTTATAGGTTACCATGTAGGAGCTTTGGTCAGTGTGGTTAGTCTGTTTGTATGAACTACGCATGTTGTTTGCTCTAGATTAAAATGGGAAAACATATGAATGAACTAATATTTATCTAACTGTGACTCAGTGATATAAGTGTACTTATCTTATCTGTCAATACTAAGCCCATTCGAAACCTGAAGTTAGTGTGCAGTGTTTTAACTACCTGACATTAAAGCAAAGCACTATATAATAGTGTTGCTATTTTTACTCAATGGGATCAGTGTCTATATAGTATAGATAGTATTTGTTGTTCCAAACCATGAAAAATTAAGTTATTTTGGGGAGTTTGATTTTGCTTAGAAAATTTATTGAAAATGCTACTATTTTTAAATACGACCTTAAATGAATTGAAACTATACCTTCAGTGTTTCCTTAAAACTGGGGTTAATGTTACGTTTGATTGAGGTTTTCTTCTTGCTCTTGTCTGGGAGGAGGTAAGCCTTGACATATCTGTGGAAAGGAATCAACCAATCAGGAGAGTTTAGCAGTGATTTTTTTCTCTGTAATGGGGAAACCCAGTAGTATGATTCACGGGTGAAAAATTACTCTTCTTGGAAGACAGTAAAGAATTGAGACCCTCTCAAGAAACCACATGGATATCACTTAGCATATGCTGTGTGGAGGCCCACTTACGGGTTGCACTTCTTTTTTGCTGCATCAGCATAAGCTAGTCCTTTACACTCATGGACCACAACAGACAGGCTCTGGCTCGGCTCATCATAGCTGAGAGAGAAGAGAATATCCCCACTCACTTCCACACGGTCGTAGTCTCCTGCTTCACTGTACACACTCATTGTACTACCAAGAGTGGCCTGTGGAATTAATCATCATAATATGATGTATTATTAATATTATTGTATTATTATTAATCATATATGTGGTATTATTAATAATGTATTTACAATTCAACCATTTCAATACCACTTCATTTTAATATTTTTTTTTTTTAATAATATTAAGGTGGGTTACCCTTGAGTAGCCTCCGAGACTTCCCGAGCTACCACCTAATTTCTGCCTGTGTATATTCACCAAGTTATCAATATCTTCCTCCTCCTCCTCATCATCATCATCCTTATGAAACAAGCCAGACATTCAGATTAATACATTGCAAGCTTGTTTGGAGTAGTCTGAATTTGTTTTAAATTAACTCACAGCATTAAGGCCAGGAACGGACTGGCTTCTGTCTCCCATAGAGGGTGCAGCATTTTCTGTCCCATCTTTACGCAAGTCAAGTGTGGAGGCTGGTTTAATATCTAGGACAAAACAGTGTTTGCATCTTTAAAACCCAGAGTAAATAATAATGATAATAATAATAAATATATGTACACTACCATTCAAAAGTTTGGGGTCGGTAAGATTATGTATTGTTTTTGAAAAACAATGATCTTTGCTGAAAAATATAGTCAAAACTAATTCAAAATTTTAATCTATTTTAAAATGTAATTTATTCCTATGACACAGTTGTGCTGCTTAATATTTTTTGGAAAACCGTGATACATTCTCAGGATTATTTGAAAAATAGGACAGAATTAGTTTGAAACAGAAATTTTTGTAACATTATAAATGACTGAACGGTCACTTTTAAACTTGCTGATCCCAGACTTCTGAATACTCCTAATATAATGTCACCTGATAGTTTGTGCACTCTTCTAACACTTTTCTTGAAAAGCCTATCCGCATCACGCAGCGAGTCAGAACACGCATTCATGTGATGAATTAATGAGGCCTTAAATTGGAGAGATGATGGTGGAAAAAGCAAGATAATAGGTGACACATGAACAGAAATAGGACAGAAAAAATATATAGCTAAACAGGGTGCACTATGAATAAACACTTACGGCCTCATTGGTAGATTGGCTTTCATTGTTAGTGGGGACCATCAAGATGGACACTGCAGAGCCTGCTGGACTAGTCTTGGCTGTCGGTTTCTCTTTTCTAGGTGCAAATTAGAGGCTTGCATCACAGTACTACATCATTAGCCATGGATTTCTGCATCTCATACACAGATTTTACCTTTGCATTAGGGGGGTACTTTGGGATGATTCGGTCCCGGCAAGGCTGCTGCCCAGACTGGCTTTTTCTATTGATTCTGTGTCACTACGCTGTTGCACTTGCACATCAAGTCCCTCATAAGTCTCAATGGGTGAGCTGAAAGAATGAGACTGGATGAAGTATAGAGTGCTGGACAAAGATGTCAGCCTAATAAATCACATTTAACACCTGGAAGCTGGAGAAATAGTACACTCAAAATACATTACTTGTATTACTCATCCAAACATCATCATTACAAACCTACCGTATTTTCCGGACTATAAGTCGCACTTTTTTTCATAGTTTGGCTGATCCTGCGACTTATAGTCAGGTGCGACTTATCAAAATTAATTTGACATGAACCGAGAAAAATAGAAATGAACCAATAGAAAACATAACCGTCTACAGCCACGAGAGGGCGCTCTATGCTGCTCAGTGCTCCTGTACTCTACCACTGAAAACATAGAAGGTAATGTTTTCTCTTGGTTCTAAATAAATGCAACTTCTAGTCCAGTGCGACTTATATACGTTTTTTTTCCTCATCATGACGTATTTTTGGACTGATGCGACTTATACTCAGATGCGACTTATAGTCCGAAAAATATGGTACATGCATTTTTTCCCCCCTGTGAAACACAACAATGATAAGATCTCAAACAAACAGGTTGGAAATTATCATCAGATGTATTTGCTTTTGCATGTCAAAAATGATCTACGTGAATTATTTCTAAATTATATATATGTATGTGTAGTGTATAAAAAAATGAATGGAATGTGAATTCTCTAAAATCTCTTTATAACAAAGAACTGGGCCTGCGTGATTTTTAATAGAACAAAATTATATAACGGAAATATGAAATTGTGAATATTTAAATGATAAAGAACATTACATTCATTTCTCAGTAGAATCATGAGTCTAAATAATTGCTGATGATGACACACCTCTTATTTGCTAGTGCAATGTCTTTCAATCTTGGTTTGGGCACAGGAACAGTTTGGCTGGAATTCAACTCAGCTCTGTTTAACAGCATTTCCCCAGCTGTCTCATGCTTTTTACCTAGAACAGAGAGATGCCATTTTTAAAAAGGGGAAGTAAGTGATGTATAATGATTAATCTTAAAACACTGCCAGCCATTTAACTCTAAAGTAAACAGGAGAATTATTCCTATGCCCTCTTCTCTTGGTGAAAGCACGCACACAAAGAAAATATTTTTTCCACCCTTTATAAAAACAAAAAGTTCAAGTTCACACTGCTCTATCAGACTCTCTGACATCTGTTTCCTGTACTCACTCAGAGGCCTTTTCCTGAGGGAAACTCGAACTAAGTCGTGTCCAGGAGCTGCAGAATAGCGATTAACCCTCCCGTCATTGAACCAGTCTCCAGTGCACATCTTCAGATCTCTGAAAGAAAAGAAAAGTTGAGTTTCTGTTAAACATTAAACTTTTCCATTAAGCAAGGGCCTCATTTTCCAGTCTAAGAGAGGGGAGCTGGGAAGCATGGGGTACACACTCACATCTCTTTGGCACACACGGCACACATCCAAGATCCGTTGGGTCGAACAGATTGACATTTTCTGCAAATCTGATGTTTGCATACTCTGCACTGGCTACTGCGGGTCAGAAGGCCCATAGGCTCTTGGCAGCGGCCACAGCTGCGCTCGCTGTATTTCCCACTGCCACGCTTTGCACCCTTTCTTTTGATTTCCAGCAGCTCGGCTTTCAGCTTCCTGAGAGTACAAAAAATAGCATTTCTTTATTCCCCAACATTTTTTGCCTGATAAAAATCCTTCCTAGGATACGAAAAAGAATCTAAAGGCCTGTTCACACAAAGGTTAATAACTATAATGATAACTTTAAAGTTATAATCATTCTAATTTTATGAGAATAAGCCAAGTCAAGTCAACATTTTATGTTTTAATACATTTTAATATACTTTAAAATGTAATTTATTCCCATGAAGCTTCATTTTCAGCATCATTACTCCAGTCTTCGGTGTCACATGATCCTTCAGAAATCATCCTGATATGCGATTTGATGCTCAAGAAACATTTCTTCTTATTATTAATGTTGTAAATGGTTTCTACTTAATATTTATATTTTACTATAGAAACAATGATTCATGTTTTCAGGGTTCTTACTGACCCCAAACCTTTGAATGGTAGCGTATTAAAAAATAACAAAAAAAAAACACCAACAGATTTTATTTTTTAATTGTGACACTCACTTCACACGCAGCTCCTCCAAGCGCCTCAGCTCCTCATCTCGTCGAAGGACTTCTAGTATGAATTCTTGCTCTGACTCAGTCAGCAACGATACGTTGATCTCCATGTTCTGCACCATCCTCAAGAGTCAAGACCTGCTTTTGAGGGGAAAAAAAACAAGCAAATAGCACTGAATGCATTAAGTCAACAAGATATAATAAATGTATGCAAATGACTGAAACCTGTACAGCCACATACTACGGCTTACTGAGTAACATAAATGTTGCCCACCGATAATAACAGAAGCTTTCCCAACCAGGAAGAGGTCAACTGCTTTTCAGAGATGACACTAACATAATGACAGTGTTACACAAATAAAGGATGTCTTGGTGTTTGTAAAAAGGGTAGAGACCGGGAGACAGGGTTGAACTGACAAACAAAGGGAGTGACCTTTCACAGTTCCTCCATGCAGTGTCTGTCAGTGTCAGTATGTCAGAAGCTCCTCATCACCTCCCTGAAGGAGCAGAGTAATTAAACAAGCACGGGGACGCCCTGTGACATGCAGCCCCACATGCAAATCAGCTGGTTACCAATGGCTCGCAATGCCAATGTCGCAGCAGGGAAGTAAAGATATTCACATCCCAGCATCTACCACATAAATCAAGTATAAGCAGATTAGCAGTAATAAATCACTTAATAAAAATCAAGCCAAGCAAATGCATGTATTTTGCAAAAACATATAAATGAGATGGCTTCTCATCGGGTTCTTCCTGAAAGGACAAAAATAATATTTTGACCAGAAGGCATGAGAACCTTGTTTTGATATGTCGCTTGTAAAATTATGGACAGCATATCAATAAAAAGGATGTTGTTTGAGAATAAATAACTAAAGGCCAGTAGAGCCTGGGAAAGGAGTCAGAGCACTGGAATGCCATCAGGAAAGAGGAAAAGAGGAAAACAACACGCAGTCAGTCTATGACAAGTGTTATCGCCCTTTATGGACACACAGCCATGGGTGGAGGTCTTCAGCATTTTTTTTTTTTTTTATGAGGCATTTATGATGATTATTACTTGGTAGCACCCAAGAGCCTAGTAAAATCCCTTTGAGATCAAATGGTGGCAAAAGTGTAAGAAAAACTGAAGAAAAAAAATCTATAACATTTAAGTTAATTAAGACTGGTTTGGTCTATACCCAAAACAAATGGACCTTCTGTGATAAACTTGTTCCTCGTTCTTTGAATGTTTGAGGAAAATATAAAGGATTAAAGCAAGAACCACAATTGAATGCACTTTCTTCCAGCTACACTGATATAGATCTGAGGGATCTGTCCTGCTCCAACACATGGACGACAAACAACATTCAACTCACTAAACTAAATATCCGACATTACACATGAAACGTTCACTGTTGAACAGAAAAGTAACAGTTAACGTATAGGAAAATAAAACACAAATGTTTGAATACTTAAAAGAAAAGACTAACGTTACATCGACGCATAATGACAACAACTGAGAAACGCACGACCCGTGTCTCACAAGGAAGCGTTATTCTAAACTAGAATATAAACAGTGTTAGTAACGTTACAGTTTCTAATATGCCTAACATCTCTAACAAAATCTCCTCATATGTGCTTTAAATGTTTACTTACCAACAGCGCAGGATTTTCCCAGTCTTCCCTTCGTTCCCTTCTCCCTGCGAGCTCACCGACTTCCAGCTTTGCCAAATAAACCGTCGTCCCGGAACAAACGGAAACTTTTCAGTCTCCGCAGGTCGCCGCGTCAAACACCGAGCAACAGGTGCGCGTCCACGATGCGCACAGACGTCACCGCTTCCATGGCGGTCATATAGACAAAAATCACATGTTGCTTTTTGGTCCGGTCGGTGTTATAAGATTTGAATCGATGTGAAGCTTTGAGAATAGCATAAAAATTTGTCAATAACAAAATAAAAGACGTTTCATTTAAAATAATGCGTAGAATTTATTTTTTGAAACATGTACTGGCAAGCGCTGTGATGACAAAGAAACTTTTGTATATATGCAAAGCTGTTTTGGTTTTTGATTAACAAAAAAGGAAAATAATTCATACGTGGCCAAGAGGGTACGGACATACACTAAGCCAACTTACCGTCCAAACGTTTGTGATCAGTAAGATATATATATATATATATTATTAATTATCTATCTATCTAAAGATAGATAGATAGATAGATAGATAGATAGATAGATAGATAGATAGATAGATAGATAGATAATTTAACAAGGATGCATTTAACTGATCAAAAGTGAAAGTAATAACATTTGTTACAAAATATTTCTGTGCTATATAAATGCTGTTCTTTTGAATTTTTTGCAATGAAAGGATCATAAAAATAAATTGTTTCATGACTTCCACAACAAAAATTTGCAGACAACTTCTAAGAAATGTTTCTTGAGCACTAGATCAGCACATTAGGATTTCTGGCTACTTAAAATTCAGCCATTACTGTTTATATATATATATATATATATATATATATATATATATATATATGTGTGTGTGTGTGTGTGTGTGTGTGTGTGTGTGTGTGTGTGTGTGTGTGTGAAATTCAGCAATTAGAGGGTAAAACCTAGAGCTAAATATAGAGATGCGCTGTAATTAGAACAACTTTATACATTGTTGTTGTTGTTGTTTTAAAAAAGATTTACACTCCAAGTTCATAAAATCCAAGTTCCTGATTTGGAAATGTTCACACTTCACTACTGTATCTTGACCTGTCTGTTGTCTCCTTGATGGACAGTGCCAGCGGTGTGACGGACCATTGATCATCAGATTTCTCTGTAGCTTTTGCTGCTTCTGGGTTCACATGCGTGCACATAAGCAGCCTTCGCATGCACAAGATATGGAAGAGTGAAGTAGCCAATGCCTGGACAGTGATTGAAAACACACACCACTGCTTTTACCCGTGTATAAATCAACCACAGTCTCTCCACTGCAGTCAAAGGAGGCTGTTCTGAGCTTCTCTGTGATATTCCGTTAACATGCAGTTGGTGACATCAAACTCAGCCAGAAATTTCAGCCAGACAGATTAATTCATGTTAATATTTGTTAATATATAAATTTATAACATGGCAGCTTATGAATTACCCATAATGTGGTTAGATGTGTGTTACATAGCTGCTGTCTCCTAAAAGCACTGTCACTGGTGTGTGATAACCATCCTGGGAGATTTTTTTAAAAATTTGTGCTATACATTCCCCCCAAAACCCGCCCCCACCAAGGCAACTGCAGTCCAGAATTCAGATCGTAAAACAAATTAAAGGTTAGAACATGTTTGAAAATGTATAATCCTAACAAAAGATATACAATTATTTTATATACAAAATTTGACCTAGAAGGGCTCTCAGATTCATTTTACCCACCAAAATCCTTCCATATTGCATGAGAGAAGCAACCTTCACTAAACAGGACAAGATTTCCATGGCATTGCTAGGAATGTCTCTCTCCAGATCCTCACTCCATGTTTTTCCTTTAGAAACCAACAAGGATTGTGTAGTCTCTGTAAGCCTCTTATGAAAAGATTTAACTTTCTCCTTCTTTGATAATGGGGGGTCCTAAAACAAGCACATATACTGACGTTCAGATGTTCAGTAAATTGAGTGCAAATATATATTTTTAAATATATGAAGTATCTAAAACAATATTCGTTTTCGTGCTCCTAGTAGGAATATTATCAGTGTTGCACTCATAGGCTGTTTTCAGTCTATGCTGTGAACTGACCACATAAGAATAACAGATGGTATTATACAATTGTGTGTGTATCTGTACATACATATATATATATATATATATATATATATATATATATATATATATATATATATATATATATATATATATATACATACATACATACATACATACATACATAAATATTACATAAATACGTACATACACATACATACACACACACACAATAACAGCAATGTAAGAATACTGTCTTTTTCGAGTCATCATCCGAACGACACCAGCGAAACGGTAGATGGCAAAATACTTTGGATTTTACAGCGAAAACATCCGCCTGGTGGCGAAGAAATACAGCACGACCAATCACAGTAGACCGCGGCTGTCCCACGTGACATGTTGTAAACTTCTGAAAACAAGCAAGGTAAGATATCTGCAGATGGTAAAGACAATTATATATCCGCTATACCGTATCATTTTACAAATGTAGAGGTTTAGTTCTGATAGCGTTAATCTGAAAATATTTTTTGAGATCTTCAGCGTTATATCAATTGAAAAAAGATTATGAGTATTGTTACAATGTATCGTAGGAGACACGTTTTTAATTCAACTTCAGTTGTCACATGTTACGACGTTGCATAATTGAATTACAAATTAAATTAGTCTGTAAGTATAAACAATTAAACTGAGAAAAAAAGTAATTAATTTACAGTTACTTATGTAAATGTTAATAAAGGGGATAACATCTGAATATTTACACACACACACACACTTTCCCAAATTACACTGACTGCTGTAAAATGTGTCTCCAATGTTTCAAGTACAGAGAATAGTACACATGTTTATTTAATAATTGTTTAGTAAGTATTTAATATTTGTGTTTATGCATATGTTTTATTTTATAAGATTAACTTTTCCCCCATAGGCATTGTTAGTTGCCAGTATTATTATTATTTTTTGTCACACTTTGATTTAATAGATGTCAGCGAACGGTTGTGTGACAGCTATCCGGCTTGATACCCTCAAGCAAGCTGACAAACCACAGATCCACCTGCTGCCTTGTGAAATAGAGCATGACGGACCTGCTGGAGTCTTCAAGTTCTTTAATCCCACTGTGAAGGAACGCAAACACGGTTAGTCAAACACCAGTACACAGCTTGAGAATGAAACAAGTTGAAGCACTCCACCCGATAAGATAACACTGTTCTGCAGAAACGACAGTGTCATTGAGAGGTCGGGGACTGAAGGGTCAGGAATTGCATTGCCCAAATGGATACACAGGCCTAGTGCTAAAAGAGGTCCAGAAGCCTGCATCTGATCAAGAGGTACCTGCACTATTCTTTTCTTTGAATTCACTGACATGTCCTTTTAGAACACTAATTCTTAAAAATTGTTTGTAGGACAGAGTAGTGAAAATTTCTTCAGTGTTCCATCATTTCACATACTGGAATCTGGAGACTCCTCCCACATCCGATGATGGAGTTGTGATGGCGATGACATGGCCTCAGCTAGCGGAGGCAGTGAGTTTCTTTTGATAACTATTAATCATTTACCATCAGAAAGCCATTATCACACTAGACTTTCAGCATGCAATGTGGTTTCGCATGCTGCAACGATCGTGATTTGATGTCACGCTGTACAGTGTCTTTTTAAAAACTTCAATTCAACACATAACAAATTATAATAATCTAAAATGTAAAAACATACAATCTACTCCACTTTCCTGTGGCGCTGCAGTTTTAAATGTATGTTCTTTTAATTCAGATACGAGGTCATTTTGTGGCATATCGCTCTTCCATTGGTCACACGGTATCACGTGATGTGAATCTGTAGACCAGAGTTAAACAAGTTTGAACTTTGGAATGCCGTGAAAAACGAAAAATTTCCACACGGGCTTGCGTTTCCGGTCTATCAATTCACATGCGTATGAATGAAAGTCAATGGAGCGAAAAGTGCAGTGTGACCATGGCTTTAGAATCTGCTTTACTATAAGACATTTCTCTCAGTTCACTTAAAATTTCTCTAATATTAATTAAAACAATACCTCTTTCTGCAGATGCATGGACCAGTGGACTGATAATGGACATTGTTTTGTTGTGGAGATCTGCTTCTCAAGTACATAGTTACAGTTAAACAGAAATGTCTTTATAATCTAATGATTTGCTCAAGAAACATTTCTTAATATCAGTATTTTAAAAGATATTAGTTGTGCTCTTTATTTTTATTTAGTGAAACCATGATACATTTTTTCAGAATTATTTGATGAAAGCATTTATTCGAAATAGAAATCTTTTACATTATAAATGTCTTTACTGTCACATTATGTGTCCTTTCTGAATAAAACTATTAACTGAATTTAAAAGAATCTTACTGGCCACAAACTTTTGCACAGTTGCTTAATTCTATAAATATTTTACAACAAATAAATGGACCAATCTTAAAAGCACTCAAAGCTGATTGTAATTCAGTCTCACCATCTTTCACGCTCACAAAAATGCACAGAACACATGCACATCAAAAACCTTCCTTGTAGTCCTTCATCTGCTCTAGTGTATCTTAATGCTCATTACTTGGTATAACAGCTAAAATATTCCATAAGAGACATAAATATGGCTTTTTAAATTACAAAACACCACCACGAATGGTGAATGCCTATCAAATGTCTGAGTGCTGGAACCACTCTTAAGTCAATTCTTTATATTATAACAATTTACATTAGCAATGAATATTAAAACTAGATTGTGTAAGATTACAAATCTCAAGAATATGTATACCTAATTAAGTTTACACCAAAACCATTTTTTTTTTTTTCAATTCACGATTGAGGATTGAGCTCTGTCTGGGGAGGTGGTGACGGTGGAAGGTCTGACTCGGCTCTGCTGCGTTTCACTGTTAAACCCTGATTGTGTGCCTTTCTGATGTGCCTGTACAAGTCTCCAGATTGTGTGTAACTGCGGTAACAGTAACTGCACTCATAAGGTCGCTCCCTAGTATGCACAATGGCGTGTCTCCTCAGGGTGTAAGCACAGGAAAAAGTCTTCCCACAAGTGTTACAAGTAGGCACGTCCTCTATGTAACTCCCAAGCGAGTCATGAAAATCCTCAAGGTACATGGCCTGCTGCTCCGGCTGGGAATTGGTTGGGAAAAGAGATGATGAAAAGCTGGTGGTTTCTGCTGCGGAAGTATTAGGACCTTGTGGTGAGGGAGGGAAAGAAAGCGGTTCTTGATGTGGAAGATGAATTAACGGATGTGCAGGTATGAACTGAGTATCAGTCAGCTCCTCAACATCATGGTTGCTGTCATTATAATCATCCACATGATCTATATCTTCACTTCTACACGGGCCGTCATCCGTGACCACAGTCTCGTCTACATCATCAGACTCTTCGTCAGAAATCACAATGGCCTCCACCTTCACTTTAAAGCGATCTTCATTTTCCTCTCTTGGTGGTTGCGAAAGAGATTTTTCACGCTTACTTTGCATGCTCCTTGTTTTGGGCAAAGAGTACTCATGTCTCCTTCCATTCTGACTCTCAGTGTGTTGTGAAGACCCTGGATTTCCTGCACCTTTATTCTGGATTTGGGGTTTTAGTGTTTGTACCTGAATGAAAACGCTAGGTTCATGTTCTTGGGCAGCACTAGCATTGTCCAGACTGCTCAGAGCCACGGCAGTGGTTACAACAGGATGTGTTTCTGTCTGAATTAGTTCTGTTGTACTACATGGACTTGAAAGTGCCGACTCGAGGCTTGCAGACCGTGCCGATGTTCTTGTCTTGTCAGGTCTAGGTGCAGAACGATATGTGGAAGCACCTGAACAAGAGTTACTAAAGGCTGGTTGCGAGTCCATTCCTGGTTGAGTCGTGTCTGCCATTTCTGATCTCTCTGTGCTGTGCGTGAGGAGATTAGCCATCCCTGCTTGTGTTTCAGACTTGGTATCAATATAAAGTGACATCTGTTGACTCGACTGAAGACAGTGTGCTGCTGCTCCATCTCTTCCTGTTTCTGCACCGGGTATGTCTTCTCCATTCGAGCCATCAAGTTCTCCAGGCTTAGCGGACTCATTTGCTCCGACTTCTACTCTTGTACTATCCGCCTCGGCCAATCCTCGTCCCTGAAGTCTTCTCTTACAAACTCGCACCACGTCGTTCATATGTAGGAAGCTGGCTGCGGCGAGCACGTCCTCTGGAGGGGGGTGGGCTGATAACCACAGAACCCCTTCGTACATGAAATCAAGGAGGAGTCCAAAGGCTTGTGGGGTCACGATATCTCCATTAATAGTGACTGTGTCTCTCTGTGGCCCTCCGTTGATTGTGCTGGTATTGCCCATTGACTGATCGGAGTAAAACATATGGAAAAAAGGGGAGAAAGAGGCCAACACGGCACGATGGGCTCTGAAATGAGTCAAGCCGACCTGCACGGTGCAGTCACATAGGAAACCTTGCAGACGCTGAGAGCGCAGGCTTGCCAAGAGCTGCTGACTATGTCCTGGAAACTCCATTTCTACTGACCACCTAGTAAAAATAAAGCCATTGTATACAGTTAATAAATATAGTTTATGCAGTGTTTCTATCAATAATTTTTTTTTAAATTCATAATATTATAATCTACGTAGTGTTAAGATGAAATGTTTCTTACAGAAATGTCCAGAGTGTTGACAAAGTTCCCACGTCCACTTTAAGATCAGCTCTTTTGAAGCACTATCATGTTTGTTTTATGGATCCACTGTCATTCTCTTGACATCAACATTTGTTCACGGATCAATAGCACAATACATTCATATGTTTGAATCTTGAAGCAATACAAATGGATTCCTCATCTCCTGGTATTCTTCACACAACATTTTTCCATAATGGGTTATTACCATAGACCGTGTTAAAGGTTATTAAACCAAACCTTCACCGGATCGACGTTATATAAATCAAAAGCAGCGCCACATATCCTTAAAATATCCTTCTAGTCAAGGGGACAGCATTTTACATATTTTATTTCTAATACATGATTTAAAAAAAAAAAAGACATTAGTACGCGATTGTGCAATGTTTTGTTTTAGAACAATACATCACGAACACACACTTCTACGTGCAGTACGGTCAGTTTAAGTGAAGAGTGTGGTCTGCCCCCTACTGACCGGGAGGAGAACGAAAGCGTACAAGTGTACACAAAGGATTTTGTTTTGGTTTCGTTTAAAATAAGTCCTTATTTTACAGAAACTGGTACAATAATTGTATAATATTGGAGAGGTAGTTGTTCAAGAATAATGGATATCTCTTTAATTAATGCGAATTCCTAAATTATTATGATCCTTGTATTTGATGCCATTCCTAGTGCTCTTATTCAGCTTTTGTCTGGCAATATATTTATCCAGTTTATAAATAATTTATACTATTTATAAATAATTATCCTTATTTTGCAATCACCTTAATAATCATCATGATTCTGTTTATTTAAGAGAAATGTCATGTTTTTTACATTTTTATTAGTTGTTTTTAACATATCTAAATAGTTTTTATTAAAAAACTTCAGTATTAATTATTTTAGTATTGTTAAATGTGTCTCTGAAACTATCTGAAATATACTAAATAAATCTATTTATTTATTTAAATGTTTTATTTCAAGTTTACATTACTTTTATTTCAAATTACATTTTTTAATGTTTTTGGTTTTAACTATAGTAAAAAACAGTATATTTACAAATAGTAAAGGTATTTTTTTAAGGCAAGGTTCACATCCGGACCTTTAAAGGGCTCCGGGAAGTGTGTTCTGGCTTTGTGGTGGCATTTGATAAGTTTTGGAGCCTGGTAAGTATTAAATAATAATAATAATAATAATAATAATACATTTTATTTATATTGCGCTTTTCTTATACCCAAAGCGCTACAGTGCTAAGTACAGTACAAAAATAAATACATTAAAAATACATTAAAAAAAAGAAAAAGAAAACAACAACAAGTATAATAGAATATACATCGAGTGTCACCAATTAGGACACAGACATCTTAAAAAGATGGGTTTTTAACTGTTTCTTGAAACTTGTTAGTGTTGGTGCATTCCTAATAGTTGAAGGAAGTGCATTCCACAATCTTTTGGTTCCAGGCAATGGTGGATGTGGATGAAACATACAGGGACCCTCTTCTGGGACAAGCTCTCTATCACGAGAAAGTGCTTACTGTCACAAGAGAGATTCATTTGAACAATTATAAATTCTATATATAAACTCTACTGTGCTTTATAATGAAGATTTTTTTTAAGTTGCTTGTGATTTATTTAATTTGTTTACAGACCTTCACAGTAGTTCATCTCACCTGTGAGACCAAACCAGGAGAACCGACCCCAAACATACCCTGGAGTGATCTGAACCCTCTGAGAAAGACAAGACTGCATTAAAAGAGATACAAAAATCTGAAACCAAGCTTAAAGTGGATTATGGAAGCGTGCACACATGTCATGTCAATCAGCTTTTTATACAAGGAGAAAACTTTCTTCTTGTGAACATGCAGAAGGACTAAAGACTAACCAGATGAAATATGATTTTACTTTCTATGAAGATCACCCAGGAAGGTTTTGTAAAATGAGTGTATCATATTGATATGTATATTAAAAGGTGAAAATAAAATGTTAAAAGCTGAGTAAAATAAGCGCTTTTTAACTGTGGTTACGTTCATGATCTAGGTATACTCAACATACACACTGCTTGTTTTTGCTCTGAATGACCACTAGGGGGAAGTAAGATACCGATTCACTGTAAGCAATAGTCTAATTTGTTGTATTTTGTAAATTATCAAGGGGAAAATGGCAATATATTTAACAAATCTTTGCTAATATTCACATCACTATTCTGTTAAAAGGAAAGTCAATCTGTCAACCCCATAAAAACGTCCAGCCTCTTATTTTCATGTCAAACTGAATTTGTTTGTTTGACGTTTACCTCTTTTAGTGTTAAAAAAATTGCAGTTGGGTCTCCACGGATTAAAAAAAAATATATAAATAAAAAAAAAAAAACAGTATAAATGGGTTAATTGGGCTTCTTGAGGTTGAAAAGGCTTTTTATCTTGACACGTTTGTTTTTTTTTTTTTTTTTTCCTCATTTCATATATTAGCCATACACATGAAGAATATTTATATATAACACTTTCTCTTCACTTTTTAAAAATCTTACAAATCTCCTGCTGTATTAAAATGTTCTATTATGGTTACAGATATTTATGGTTTAAACAGTAAGTAGTTGTATTGATCTTTAAAAAATCTAGTAAAGAATGTCAAAAAAAAAAAAAAAAGAGAAAAGAAAAAAAGATTCTTAACCTAGTAAAGATTTAGTTGGTTTTCCCAGCATAATAGACCACCAACTAGAAAGCTAGAAATGTACATTAAAATGTCCACATTTGATTTATGAGGAAAGGTTCAACATTTTGTTGCATATTTGGCACCGGCTAGGGAAACGTGTCCAGATGGACTACTTTGAAATACATGTTAGGATATAGCATCATGTACGGAATATATATAAAAAATGATACAAAATAGACAGTTTCCTTTTCACATATTAAGCTCAAGTTCTCAAAATGAATTATTAATTTTATGCCAATTAAAAAGTTCACTGGCAAAGGATCCACTGAAAGTGGGACATGTGGCTGTGCTTTCATCCTATTAACTTGTGCAAAGTTAACGTTTGGAGTCAAGTCCAAAGAGGGTTCTTTTTTAGATGAGATCAATTAGAGAAGATAAAAACAAGAAGCCTTACAATGAAAATGGAAATCAAATCTTTATTGTCATTCATAAAATAGAAATACAATCGAGTCATTGTATGAAATAGGAAACATATTAAACATTATCAGTGGAAGAAAGACTTAATTTTTTGTTGCTTTCTGTAGAGTTGCATAAACCTATAGTGTTTCCTGTTAAAACTCCCCAACCGCTAAATAGATGAGATCTTACAGAGCCCAACAGACCTGATTACAAAAACCTAAATCAACCCTTCAGAAAAAAGAAACATGGAAGAATTTGGTCATTTTGCTTGTAAAAATCCTCAGAATGGAAGAAGTTAGCTTCAGCAGACACTGTGGACAGCAACAGATGATCTTGACAACTGATGGGCCTCTGGACACAGCATCCAACTCTTTGCTACCGGGCTTAACAAACAGACAGTCTCAATTTACACTCAGCATAATCAGAACTGCATAAAATTAGGAACCCATATCAGGCTCAATTATATATAAAATCCTTTTAGTCACCCAAAATCTTCCTGATAAGTTGGCCATGCAAAAGACATAAAAAAGTGCAAATATGTACTCTACTGGATATTTATCTTCTTTAACAGTACCTTTAAAAAATACTGTACTTTGCATATCGTTCATACAGTTTTTGATTAGAAGAAAAACAAAAGAGACTAACAGGCACCATGTGTTTTAAGGACAGATTTAGCATTTTCATAAAGATGCAGATTTTCAATGAAAAAGTACATATTAACTATTTAAGGCCACAAATGATTGGATTTGGAATTGTCATTCTATCATCCTGATGTTTGAGACTTCATTTCTCTTCAGAAAATGGTTATTTGAATAAAAATCAAATACAAAAATGGCAAGTGATCACCAACTTTACTCCATACAAAAATCCTCACCATCATAATTCATCAATCTTGTAACTCAAATAACTTATTGTCTGCACATGAAAATATTTACAGGTAATCTTAAGGCAGAATAGAGGCAAGGCCAGAACTGATCATTATGATTTTTCCTACAGCATTAGGAACCCAGTGCTTTCTGGGTTAAATTTGAAGTTATGTGAGAGGATAAAGTCAATGGCCATTCACGATCGTCACATTCCTTAAAGCGATATCCCGACGCAATGGAAACGTGGGATGTGTGAGTGCAATGACTGAAATGATTCTGAGCACAAACCAGCCACCCTCGATAGGGCTCCTTGGTACAGCTGATTAGAAGAACATTGAAAATAACATAATAATCCAGTTGTACATCAGCATCATTCAAACAAACATTTCCTGTGTGGCTTTATTTGACATCGTTCAAGTAGTTTTTGCCTTCCAGCTCTTCATAGCTTCTTCAAGGAATTTTCACATAATACTCTGCAGTTCATTTCCCAAAGTTGGCAAAATCTGCAAAGGCATCTTGTTTAGGCTGTCCCATGGCAGGGCTCATCCCCATAACTGGCATTCCCGAACCCATGCCCATGCTTCCTGTCATCCCCATCTGAGCTGTAGACATGCCCATGTTCATATTCATTCCCATCATGCCCTGATTGACTGGCATCCCTCCCATGGTTGGCATGGGCATGGCGCTACCTGTCATGCCAGGCTGCATGCCCATGTTCATTCCTCCCATCATGGTCTGGGTGGGCGGTCTGACCATTGTAGGGGTAGCCTGCATGCCCAGGTTCATTCCAACAAAGCCCTGAGTCATCACATTCACAGGAGTCTGAACTCCTATTGCAAAAGAGAAGGAAAAAAAAAAGAAAATAAGGGCTACCGATATAATATAAATTATTTTACTGTCACTGCTTCTATGCTTAAAAGCAGGGCTTGAAAAAAAAAAAACCTCAATCGATTCACTCCGAGCAGAATTGATATGTTAACGTTTCTGTTCTTGCGTTCCTCTGATATTATTACTGTTCCAAAACCGGTTCAGGTGGAAGAAATACCGGTTAGTATTTTTTTTTTATAATAATAAAAAAAAATATAAATTATTTGCCTATAATTTGTCTAATAATAATAATAATAAAAATATAATAATAATAATAATAATAATAATAATAAAGTATAGTGTTTTCTTTACTCAAAAAGAAAAGTAAAAAAAATAGAGATCTAACGCTTAGTCACAGCATCATCTTCTCTAGATTTTGGCCAAATGTAAGCTAAAACGAAACTGAAACCAATGTTGGGTCTCTTTCAACACAAAATCAACTGTTTCCGTATTCGCAATGCATTTGAATGACAAAGTATTATAAAAATAGCCTAGCTATGTTTACAGTGTTTATTAAAGCCTAACTGTTTGTAAACAGTTTGTGTCTGCATTATGTCTATTTTTTTTCTCTCTAATATATATATATATATATATATATATATATATATATATTAGAAAATGGAAAATATGTATTGCACATAGAGAGTATAGGAAAAGCTAACAAGCTTTTGTCTTTGTTGAATCTTTCTCAGATGTTTCCAAATGTCGAAATTGGGTTGTGCATCTATCTGTGCATGATGGTGTCCAGTGCCTCTGGCAAGCGGAGCTTCTCAAAGTTGGGAATAATCAAAGGAGAGCTGCGGTCCTCAGTTGGGCAGGAAAGGCTAAGCATGCTGGCACTTGAGTGTCGAATTCATGCACCAACGCCCTTTTTGCGATGCAGCGTCAGGCCCAGTTTGGTCTTAATCTGGCCCTGAAGGCGGTGCATTGCCATTGAGATTTACCTATGATGAGTTCACAGCTGAGCGGACATTTCACTCGTTGGCTTTAGCGTCACATTTGCATATGCGGTACTGCTGGAATTCATGATTGGTTGACAGCAAATTTCAAATATTAAATGGAACGATAAAATAATGTTATTAACCGTTTAATGGCCTTTTCAAATTTTCGATTCTGCTCGGAACTATAAAATTAGATTTCATTTCTGTTTCTGGTTCTGTTCCTGTCAAAATTTTGTTCATTTCTGTTTTTTCGTTCTCATCAGAGCCCTGCTTAAAAGTAATAATTAATTTCTTTCCAAAATAAATAAATTAATAAACACTTACTGACCACAAACTTTTGAACAGTAGCGTAACTATTTTTATTACTTACTTGGAAAAATATGACAATATAAAATTAAATGATAACAGTAAGAAGGTTTCAAACGGCCAAGAGACCAATGTGTTCATGTATTTGTATCTGAATCTAGTTTGCTCTTACTATTAAACTTTTATGTTATGTTATTATACCTATGCAGTGCTTCCCACACACTTGCACTCTATGTGTGGAGGCACTTCCCCATGGGGGAAAAATAACAGCAGACGGGATGATTGATTGAAAATGCTAATTAATTCTCTGCCAGCAGAAGGCGCTTTTGGAGCGACAGAAATAGCGTTTTTTCTATGTAAACAAAGCAGCGCTGCACTCATGAACACTGCTTTATCAAGCATTGTAGGAAACATTAAATGACATCGGACGTTTGTAAAGACAGTCAGTTCCTTTCAAAGATGCATTTATATAAAACCACCTGTTCCAAGTTTTGACTTCGAAAAGTGCAGTCAAAGCCAAAGCCTTTTGGACACTCTATTTGTGGTGGTCAGTGTTGGTTTATTTGTGGCATCCGCCACAATATCAATGTATGAGAAACTGTACTGCTATACATTTATATTTTCATACGTTACATATTTTTGTTAGTTTATGTTTAGTTAGTTACTAATATTCTCCACTCCTCATATAGACCATTTGTTTGAATTCTTTGAGCTCATTTGATTTTCTGTACTCCAGATTCCAGCCTGTCCCAGACACTCTACATCAGTATCTTTGCTTACCTTGCTGCATCATGTTGAGTGTGGGTTGAGAAGGTTTGGGTGCCTGCATGCCAGGACTAAGGTAGTCCAGGCTTATGTCTACATTAGAGTTGGACCAGGTGGACGGCAAAGAGGCTTTGGTATTGGGGTTCTGCGGTTGCTGGGGCATCAGTGAACTCCCCATTGACTGAAGGGGCTGCAAAGACAAAGAAAAGCAAATCGGTTTTAGAACAAACCACATATAATAGTGCTCATAGGATCAAAAACAATGTTTTCTCTGATTTTGTTAAGATGATACTGCTCTGCTGCAGTTCAAGCATGATAATTAAAATTCTCAGATGGCCATGAATGTTTGCCCATGGCAGAATGACACAAGTCAGCGAAGATGAAATGCAGAATTAATACTCCAGAACACTACACTGTGGTCTTTCAGGGTTATCAAGACTCTTGAATAAATAAGACAAGAGATGTCTAGCTAGCTAGAGGCGTTGTCTTCTAAAATTATTTCAGCATGTTAAAATGCATCTCAAGTCCCTCTAATTATACCATCGGGGTGCTGCTTTTTTCTTTAGCCAAACAAAACTTGCCATTTAAAGTAGGTCAGGCTTTTAGCATGCAAATATTATCTTTGTGCAAGGCTTTTCTTTCAATTTAATGGTTTTCTGACTTAAACTTGTTCATCCTCATTCTGCCATTCTCTGTGATGGGCGTCCCAGGGGACTGGGGTTGATGGGTAATGAGGAGGGGGTGGGTGGAAAATTGTGCCGATGCTGCGTGTTAACCCTCACTCGTTTTGCTTTCATGTTGCCTGCTCTCTAAACCACTGGCTCTGAACCTCGGCCAGAATAGTCTTTTCTTGCGTAAATAGTGTTTAGTGTGCAGTTCCACTTAGATGAGCTGCATTAAGTACTCAACAGATGGGGATCTGAATGAAAGCCACATTATGTATGTGCAACTCTACATCACTTGGTTTCATCTTTATTTTTTAGTATGCTGTAATCGTAATGTTGAGGGACGGCAATGCACAAAAATCTATTGTAGGTGCACTACCTAATGAAATACAGACACTCGTTTGCAAGATAAAATAAGTTTTTATAACAGCATAATCAAATTTTTTTGCCTTTTATTTGTCATTTTTGTGGGGCTTATAGGTTGAGATTGCTGCCATTTTTTGTACCCCTAAAAGATGACTAAATAAACATTTAAAATCTACACTATCATTAGTTACAAACCAAGTTTGTACAAGTCTCTTCTGTTAAACAAGGCTGCATCTATTTGTTTTATATCAAAATGGGAAAGAAAACTGTGCTCTCCAAAGCATTTCCTAAGGTCTCAATTAAAAAAAAAACATGATATTATAATATCAAACCAAGGCATCATAAATATATAGTAGATACGTTGAGAAAAAGTCTCAAAGGTAGCAGGCACCTGTGATTTGGACGATGGCATGCCAGTCGTCTGAGAGGAGGTCATGGAGAAGTTCATGCTTTGGGAGGTGCTGAAGTTAGTGGTCTGAGATGAGCCCAGTAGGTCAAAAAGGTCAGATGAGGGTGCTGTGGATGCAGGGGCAGGAGCAGGGGCCACCTGCAGACCTGAGAAAAGATCTATTCCTGCAGGGTTTACAGGCTGAGCTGCAGGGACGGCTGGCTGGGCTGCAGAAAAAGCGTTCCAATCACCAAAGTCTCCATTCCCACTGGATGCTGGGGCTGAAAAAAACAAACACTTTAGAGATCACAAATAACACGGGAGAAAGTTGTAATAGTTATGTAGCTTTTTGATCAAAAGGCATATTTGTGCTTTTATTGCACAAACTCCACAATCTTGCTACATGTCAGGCTTTATCATCTAGCAGAGGATGTCCATTTGTATGCAAATGAGCAATACAAAAATCTCGAGAAATGCAAGAGAACCAGTAATGAAACTATCAGGGCACTGAAGATGCATGAACATCAAAAGAATCTCAGACTCTCCATCACTTCAGCTCAGTCACTCCCCAAAAAAGAGGGTGACGTGTCACACCCAACAAGAGCTGAAGTGTGTCTGTGCTCATTAGCTTTTAGCACAGCTGCCCACCATATGGCTGCCCCCTCCTCTCACTATTTAAGAGCTTTCTGCTTGGAGTATTTCATAAACAGGCAGCTGAGGATAGCAAACTCCAGTCCAGCAGAAAAAAAGCCTTTTGTTATATTCCCAGAACTATATTTAAATAACTATATAAAAACACACACATATCACCGCTTTATGTCTTACAAGTTGCACTCCCTTAAGGCATTTATTTTAACATGCGAGTTTAGTTAAAATAATAATACGGAGACTTTTAACGAAAGCCAGTAAGGGGTTTTTTTTTGTTGTTGTTGTTGTTGTTTTTACTTTTGGTGTTGCATATCTTTTAAAGAACATAAGTAACAATATATTAGGGATAATAATAAGGTTGTGATGGTTGACTAATGGATTACTAACTTCAACAAATTTATCTAGACTTTCTGCTGGTTACTAGTCCTGATATTATTAGTGGTGGTGCATTAAATATTAATCTATAAGCATTTTGATTCTACCTGTTAGACAGATTTCACAGTAAAATCTTTGAGTTGTATTTAAATTCTTCCCATGCTGCTACATACATGCTTTTTTTTTCTGAAGTTGAAAAGGGTATCATGAGACCCCAGCGTTCTGTTCCATTCAGTTGCACTACATTCAGCAGTTTCTGAACGTCTTATTTAAACTGCCCTGAGAAACACACCTGATTGGGGTCATATGAACCCAAAACCAGTCTAATTATACAGGGTTTTCTTAAAACCAATTAACTCAGGAGTCATTCAAAAACACAAAGTGAAAAGTCACTTTTAACAGCACACTATTGTTATTATTTAATTACTACTTATTTCAAACCTATTTCAAAATTTTAAATAACTTTTCTATCATATATAATAGATATCTAAAATATTTTAGAATTTCACTTACTAACACTTCAATAGTACTTCAATACAAAATACTTTGATGTTCAAGAGACATTGCTTATTATAAAGGTTTGAAAACAGTAGTGCTGCTTAATTTTGTTTCTTTGATGAAAAAAAAAAGTTCAAAAAGAACAGCATTTATTGAAAAATATACGTAAATCTTTTGTAACAATGTAAAAATCTGAACTGGCACTTTTGATAAATTTAATGTGTAACATTTTTATATATAAAAATATAATAATACTGACCCAAACTTTTGAACAGAAGTATAATGTTGTAGTAAGTAGAAGTAAAAATAATAAAGTTTCAGTTTCAGGCTTTATTTTTGACCTAATGGTTTGTTGGAGGTTATATAAACATACCAGCTGATGATGGAAGACTGACTGCAGCTGCAGGAGAAGAGAAATCGGCAAAACCTCCAATCAGGTCAGAGCTTGAAACTAGAACGAAAGAGAGAGATTCAATTATGACATTCTAGGTTGGTAAAACATATCAATCCCCTATTAATGTCCTAAGGAAAGGACAAAAATGGAGAGCACAGATATAAAAACTTCTGTTGGGCTCTGTAGGAGGCACACACACAAACACACTCTACGGTCACGTTACATTCCAGCAGCCTGTGGCTGGAGTAATATGGAGGAGGACAGATGCAGCTGTTTGGCTGGTGGAGGAGTGAGCAGGACAGTAAAGAGAGGGATCGACACATCTGCTCAGCATTACACACCCACCAGGGACCGCTTTGACATCTGGCCCCGGTGACTAAATGCTCCAGCAGGAGCGCAGGAGAGCGCATATGCTAAACTTTACTATGCACCCCTCCCTTTCAGGATACGTCCACATTGACAAATTAACGGCATAATGCTTCCTGCTACCTTCACTTATTTCCTCATGCCTTATATATTCTTCACCTAGACCTTGCACAAATACTCATTATTAGTATTTGACCAGAAAAGTAGTTTGACGGAAATGTTTACCTTAATGTAAATGTAAATGACTGCTAATACGCATCAGTGTTCAATGCTTACTGTCCACTGCAAGATTCATGATGCTTGCTATGAATGTCCCACTCCATTGTGGTTTCTGTCAGCTCTCGGGGCGATACTTGATTACCTTTAGGGGTGGTTTGAAAACTTCCTAACATGTTTTGTGAGCATAAAGCACTCTTGGGATTTATTTCTACAGTTGTGACAAGTGGCAGAATTTATCGACTAGTCAGCAGTGCAACCCTATTTCTTTAAAGGAAGAAACCTTCAATATTACTTCTCCTTAGTGCCCTTAAGTGAACTTTTCTTGCATGTTCAGTTGTAAACGTAGTGCTGAACCACAAATCAAATAAATATTTTACATTTTACAAAAAAAAAGAATGCCATGATATTCTTAACTTAGAGTAACCCAAAGAAGATGCATGTTACTACTGTTACCTTGGGAAGCTGGTTGAGCAGGCGCAGGATCTGCTGAGAACAAGTCCACCAAACCAGAACTGGGCTGGCTCACTGCTGATGTGGTCTATGGCAACAAAGGACCCACAAACTGAATACACTCTTAACAGCTACCATAAGATGTCAGTGTAGAGTCTACGTTGTTTTGAATACAAGTTTAACATTACACTTCTCTCTATTTATTAACAAATCTCTGCCAAAAGTTGCATCATCTATGTAAATTAAACAGGAAAAGACTAGTGTTGGTAGCTAGTGTTTCTCACATCTACCTGGCTTGTGTTTGTATTGCTGGAGGGTTTATCGCCAGTGTAATTTGCAGCTGCTCCCAGACTTATGGCTTTGGAGGGAATGCCTCCTCTCTTACGAGTGGTCTCTGTGGCCTGGACGATCTGGACGCTTTTGGTTGTCACGGTCTCTGCATCATCTTTAAATTCTGATTTCCCTGACTGCCCGTTTCGCGTTCCCCGACGGTCCTCATCTCCTTCACTATACAGAAAAGATAAAGAATGAGCTGGTGCAAGATCGCTAACAAAATGCGTCCTTGCTTTGAGAATAAGTAGATAAAACACAATCAGTCAACTGTCAACAATTTGTTCATATAATTAGTTATAACATTTATGCTATTTGTGTTTCAAAAAAACTAAAGAAGACTTGGCAGAACAGAGTTTTCAGGTGATCTGAGAGGGGAAAGTGAGACAGCCTGGGGGTCCTGACCTGAATCTGTCAGGCGAATCGTCCCGGTCTTTTCTGCGGAACATGTTAATGGTGTCATCAATAGTGCTTCCGATCTTATCGCTGATCTCTCCCAGTTTCTCACTGAAAGGGAAAGCCCCCTTACCCCAGTCTTCATCCCATTTTGAGCGTGAATCTCTACTATCAAACCTGTCCTCAGCTGCAGGATGCATAAACAGGACAGGAAAAGTGTTATACTACAAACACATTATACAGTCAAACTTCATTTAGAAACTATATATGGAAATATAAGAAATAAAAGGTGAATCCAATAAAAACATGTCTGGGTAATTAGAAAAAAAAGAAAAACAAATACATTTTGCAAAAAGAAAATGAAGCTTATTGATCAATTAAACACATTTTCAGACCCATTTCAATTTCTCTAATGCAGTTGGATGTTTTACTTCAGAAGTTGATAGTAAATTTCATTATTCTTAATAGTTATGGTTAGTAATTTAATTAGCATAAATTAAAGGCAGTACAATAAATATTACCATGAAGTCATAATAAACAGTTAATTAAATTAATATGCAATTTTCCTTTCTGTTGATTATACTTTTTGTAAGGGTGTGCTTAATTGTCGAGAAAATAATTAAAAAACTTAATGCTGTTATGCAAAATAAAAATAAAACAATTCCGGAGGTGGGGTGAAATATGACCCAGTGTGAGATTCACCCACTGATTTGATGTCAATGTAAGGAGAAGTGAAATCAGGCTATGATGCTTCCTCTTGGGGCATATTTCATAACTAAGAACTGGGATTGGGCTGTGGTTAAATTACTGAATAAATGTGGAAGCCACCATCTCAAAAACAAAATAAAATACATGTATATCAAGTTTCATTAAACTTTAGAGCTAAACGACTGTCAAATGAAATATGATAGCAGTTAATTCAGTTAAAGTTAAAGCAATACAAATAATGCATGCATTTTTTTTCTTCCCAATCAAGGACATTGAAAACATAATTTATGTTCTCATTTGAAAACACAGCTATGCTGGGTTTCAAAATAAATCTACAGTACAGTTCACTCATCTGGCAGTGCAAACCCTCCAGGGACAACAACAGTGGAGAGGAGACAGAGGACCTCCTTGCTTTCAGAGTCCCGATTAGATTTATTCCTTATGATAAATATGTTTTCTGCGTGATGTTAAAAAATCCTTGCAAACCTTGATAAATTTGACAGTGAAAATGGTGTGTATGTGTGTGTGCGCAAGTGAGAAAGAGAGAAAGTTAGGGACTAACAGTATCTGAAGCCTGACATACTGTCAGAGGACACGCCAATGTACTTGTCCCTGTTTTTCTTGGCCTTTTTCCTCTCCTCTCTCAATCGGTCATCATCCTGGATAAACTCCATCAGCTCCTTCACTTTCTGACGCACATTGACACCCTGGTCCTTGCCATTCTCATCTGAAACACAAACCCCATTCATCCATCACGGACTAGTACCTGAGCGACATCAAAGAGTCTACATGACAGATGAATAATTATATAAGCTTTTGCTTTTGTGCATTTTACTCACCTACATAATGATAGCTATCAATCGAACGCAAGTCAAACAAGTGCTCTCTTGCACTGGTGATAACCCGTTCAGAACCATTTCTGATCAGGTACGCCAGCAGCAGTAAAGACTGAGGTAGAGAGGACAGTCAAGTTCATGACAGATGACAGCTAAACAAAACATATTCAGTCATATACCGTCCTCACTACACCATACCTTGTAAACTCTCCTCCAGTTTTTCTTGTTGTCTTTCAGCATTCTAGTCCACAGCATGTTCATTACCTCTGGAAAATGCTCGTACATAAACGTGTCCCTGAAATGAAACAGAAATAACAAAAGCTTATCTTAGAGGAGACTCTTCATATTGGAAGAAAGTGTTATTGCTATTCCGAGAAAAAAAGAGTGACAAATCAAAAAACCCTCCACTTGCCTGGCGATTTCACCCATTAACTGTCCAGATGGTCCCCACGGGTCATCATTGGTGGCTTCGCGAACTTTAGACTCAGTTTCTGTATAGTTCATCACAACATTGGTTCTGTAAAAATAAGATTAAAACAACTTCCTTTCAGTAAAGTCAAACATCACTTATTTGGACTGACTATAAGATAAAAATTATATCAGCAGGAAAAAGAGCCTTTCAACAAAGACAAAATATATAAACGATAACATATATGAATTACTGAGTGGCAGAAAACCAAATGAAAAAATTCATATAATTTATTTGTAAAATGACAAAAATTGTAAAAATTGGTAAATCCTCTGTGGTTCATGGGGTGAAACTTGTTTTAGGCACTGTAAACGAAGGTCCATAATGACCCGCCACAGGTTTTTTTTTTTTTTTTTGCACATTATTTCTGACAGTGATCTTGTGCTTTTCCATACAAAAGCTTACAGTTAGCAGGGGATGTTAAGCTCAAAAAAAAAAAAAAAACATAATAACAGTATCAAACATTTATTCCATATGACTTATGCGCTACATCCAAATCATCTGAAGCAATATGAAATTAGAAACATTTCGGTCATACAAATTTTGGTCTGTTTTCATAATTAAGTCTCAATAACACTTGTGCTCATTTAAACCTTGTGCTAATCACATTTTGGTTGCTAAACACATGAGAATATGGACATTATGCAAATTATCTATTTGGTGTTTCAAGGCGGAAAATCATATGGGTTTCAAACATCATGAAGGTGTGAGAATGATGAGAGAACAAAAGAGAATGACAATGCTATACGGGTTAGGCTATTTGTTTACAGTTTATAAACACACTACAAATAATTTCCCATTTAAACTATTTATATATAATATATATAAAGCATCTATTTGTTTATAATGCAATCTGGTAAGTACCATTTTAAAAATCCCCTAAGGTTGCATCACTGGTGTCAGTAAAATGTATATTTGTATTCCAGATTTAAAAAATGAAAGCTAGACCAGTCATTTAAATAATGTCTAAACCAATCATAAATCTCAGACCCCACCTTCATTTGAATACTGGACGGAAATTAGTAGCACCAAACTCGTATTACATGAAACCAGTTTAGCACTAGAGGGACATAAAAAGTGGTTATACAAGACACACAAGATCTCAGTATATGGGTGGGGTTAAGGACAGACTCGCTGAGAATAGAAACAAAATAGATCAAATATTCAAATAGAAACACTCTATGGAGTCCCCAGTCTATCCTAGTCCTGCCGTTTGCTTTAGAAAATGTATAGTGTCTCAGTTTACAGGGAAAAAAAATACCTGAGTATTGCCATGCTCAATTGAAGTAGAAACATAAGTAAGCTGAAATGAGTAAAAATAAATTAATTAAATTTTAAATGTTATGCTCCTTACTATATACTGTGATGCAGCGTCCCGAAGCGATGAGACAAAAGCATTAAAACCCATTATAAACGAGGCATTTGTTGCATCTAGTGGGGACATAATTACTGATTTTAATGATTTATACAGTCTTTTTACGCGTTGCATTGCACCGCGTAAACATATAACCATGTCTGCATTTGTCATCGGACACACGACAAACAACAAGCACTACACTACACTGCTTAAAACTCGCCTTTGAGTCATCAGTGGCAAATCCTTTACATATGTAAACGTACTTACAGACTGTGAGTCAGAACAACAGCATTGTAGTCTTGTCTCCCAGGATCAGGAAATAGTCCTCCTTAAAATGTGCTGCACACATCTGAATATTTGGGTTGAACTGTTCTGGAACAGTGTTGTAAATAAAACTTAAACACTGATTTCTAGTCATGCCATCTTTTGGAAGGTCATTGTTTTCGCAATGAAACACACAGTGTCTTCACAACATGGCGGCTGCGGTGGCAGCAACAATAAAGTTATGCTTTATTTCTTTGCGTGATCATTTGGCCAGCCTTATTCCCACATAGTGACATAGACGTGAGGTTGTGTTATAATGAGCCGATTTAGTTAGGCGTGACTAAGTCTTAACTTTGATAAAGAATATCTCTTTGGATTTGAGACTTTATTCTTTGCAACTTTGAAGATCGTCTTTATGTCCCAAGAGCTTGTAACACTCCAAAGAGAAAGGAAAATTTAAATCACATCACATGACCCCTTTAAATGGTATCACAATACCATCTACTACACTAAATATGGTAATACTGAAGTCTCTCTGTGGTATCTCAGGACTTTCACACCATTTAGGAACAGGCTCATTGCTTTACCAGCATGAAGCTAAATTCCCCACACTTTGTCATTCCACCCATGGCTACGCTTGGCAAGTAGTCTGTTAATAAGCTAAATTTCTTTTTTTTCTGCTACATGGTTTCCAAAATTGCTTTGCAAAAACAGGAAATTATTTAATTTCTATTTTTGGGAAGTCATGATGAGTGACGAATATCTAGAATAAATGGTATTGATTGTTTATTTTATATATTTCTATTGCTTCTCCAGAGATTTCTTTGTAGTCTCTATTAAGTGGCTAAACTCCTTAACATGCAATAGAATGCACTATAGTGTCAAATACTTCATATAGCATAGAAAATGACAGTTTCAGGGACGTACCCACTTATCAGGCAACACCCAAAGGTTTGTGCAAGTCATATTTGTGTATTAAAGCTTTCAATAACTGCTTTTCCATACTGCCAGAAAAGGGCAAGGTAGCAATGGATTAAAAAAAAAAAAACACTCAGGTTCAGAGTCATACAATAACCTATTTAATGATCAATATGCTATTTAAAAAAAAAAAAAAAAAGGTTTAAACCATACAAGCCATAGTGGTCCTTCAATCAGATGAGTTAACAACTCTCTCTGAGAAACACTCAGAAAGTCTAAGAAACAGACTATGAAAAGCAGGTTATTATTATTAAGACAGAGATTTGTTCTTGACTGTGGGACTTCTAAAGAAAGACATAATTCTAAATTGCTGTGTTTTCCCACTTAACAACCTTGTAAACCATTCATAAAGACAGTAGCTGACAGTGTGCTGTTTCTGAGTGAGTGGACCCAATTTTTAAGAAAAATAATAAAAGAGGGTCTCAAGCAAATACCTACAACAAAAGATTTTGGCATCATCCAAGAATCGTTACGTACAAGCAAACATGACAGCGTGGCATTAGTGTACTAAAGCCCTGAATGCACAGAAGACCACTGACCTCTATTAATGTTTATCATTTAAATGTTTTTAATTATGGGACACAAACGGTTAAAAAAAAAACAAGATAAAATAAATAATTTAAATAAAAATATAACACTGCCATATTTCGATTTATGTTGGAATATAACAGAAATATGTTCCTGGGGTATTATGTTCCTGTCCCAAAGGGTTAAAACACAAGTTTCAGTCTAACATTAAGTGTAAACAGACTGACACCATACAAATATGAACAATTATTATTTTTTTATTTTTTTATTTTGCTTTTTCAGGCTAGCTGATTAGCTTGAATAGTATCTGACAATTGCTGTCAAACATAAAAACATGTTGCTGCCACTCCAATGCCAAGTAAAACACAGACTCTTACTTTATATTTAAACAGTTTTCTCACTCAGAAAGATTTACAATCAACACGTTAGTCAGGTGTATAAAGCACTTTTAAACACAAGCGCCATGTTTTCAAAACCAACCCAAGTTTAGCAACTGTCATAAAATTAGCCGCCGAGTTAACAGCAAGGAAGTTTAAGGGTACCATTTGTCTCGTAAACAAATTAAGTCGTAGTAAACAAGTGAACACGTCTGATTGAGTATCGTAACCGACCCGAAAACGAAAGTTGCTACATATATTGACGAAATATGTTACTTTTAAGGGGACAACAAAGCTGTAGTTAGCCACTGTGCTAGCTCGAGAGTGTGATGTGACGTCAATGAGTGCGTACGTGTCTCATTCTCAACAGGTATGAGACAGGACACCGAAATACTTTCGAAAACATTCGCAATACTCACGCTTTATCAACTAGCTCCCTCACTTTCCACATATTCAACATCTTGGCGGTGTTACTGGGTCTTTCGGTCGGGAAAACGGGTGTTCCAGCCCTTGAAATCCGCTGGTCGTGCCAGTCGAGACGTCACGAAAGACAGCGCATGAACTCTAAAGTACGCTGCTCCAGACAGCGGTGGACGGACAGGTTACCACGGAAATGCGCTATCACTACGGAAATATCGTAGGCTGCTTATGGCTGCTTCAGCAGAACACTACATCCTTGATGAAGAATGTCGCAAGTCACATTAACATAACCTCACAGAAGTGGTTAGTGAATGATAATAAAAGTAAGGCATGGGTTTGTTTAAACCTATTGTGAGAATGAATGAAACAATTATATATATATATATATTCTATCTCTTTAAATTCACATTAAAATTGTAATTGTGCTTGGTAAGTCAATTCATATTTGAGAACTGATATTGAAATAACTAGAAACTCAATTTATATAATTGTTTAATAATAATTATTTATATAATTAGATATAGAATTCAACATATATATGAAATAGAATGAATGATATAATTATATATATATATATATATATATATATATATATATATATATATATATATATATATATATATATATATATATATATATATATATATATATATATATATATATATATATATACATACATACATACATGCATACATATATATATATATATATATATATATATATATATATATATATATATATATAATTATATCATTCATTCTATTTCATATATATGTTGAATTCTATATCTAATTATATAAATAATTATTATTAAACAATTATATAAATTGAGTTTCTAGTTATTTCAATATCAGTTCTCAAATATGAATTGACTTACCAAGCACAATTACAATTTTAATGTGAATTTAAAGAGATAGAATTTGTCATTGTGTTTTAGGCTACATGTAATTAATTAATTAATTATAAATATAATGTATAAATGAACATTAATAATAAAAAATAGTAATTATTAAAATTATTATTATTATGTAAAGGATGGGTTAATTTTATTTTTTTCTGGTTCCTGAACAGTTTACTGACAACACCTATAATGTGTGTTCAATTAGCTTTAGGCCTATATATTTTTTTCCGATGATAGATTAAATCAGTGAAAGTGTTTTTTTTTTGTTGTTGTTGTTTTTTTGTTGTTGTTTTTAAGCCAAGATATTTATATGGTATGTACCAATACATAAATTGACTATACCTAAATAGCATATTCATACTTTATATAATACATAATAATAAAAATATCCCTTAAATATATAAGTGAAAGTATATTAAATATGTTCTATACAGAATATATGTCAAATTTAAGGTATGACCCTGCCAAGTTTTATCAGTCACATCTGCATGAGACAAGTATAAGATGCTACAAAAAGGAGTAAGCTTCTGGGTGTCAGCTCCAATAGGTAGTCCATTTCTCAGGAGCTGAGATGCCAAGACTTTGTGTGTTCTGGTAGATGGGTCATCTTAGTGATGGGTGAAAATGGAGGCCCTTCCACAAATGACAGTCCCCTGGGAGAGAAAAGCCTCTCATGGAAAACAAGCATTAGGAGCAAAAAACAACAACAATGAACAGCATCACAGGAAACTGACTAAAAGAACCTATTTCACAAAAACAGAGCATGACAAGAAATAGCACTTAACGTCCCCAAATGCACAAATACCCATGGGATCTGCTTCAATTACTGCTGCAAGTTCAATGAAGTAAACCATAGACAGCCTGACTTTGAAGATCGAGCAAATGAAGGAAACACATTCAGAACCGAATATGTCAGAAAACATTTATATTTGGACGCTAGCATGAATTTATAAAGTTTTTATGAAACAAGAAAATTCTAAACTAGTTACTATGAAAGAACACAGACTTACCATGAGCAGTGATCAAAAGGTTTTCATTATATGGAGATTTAATGAACTATAACAGCTAATTTTACAGTTAAGTTGTTGTGATATTCATTATTGATTGTGTTTATGCATGAATAAATGCAGCCATCTATATTTAAAAGAAAGAAATAAAAATTATGTAAATGTTGTAAGGAGGACGTATATGAAATTCCGTATTTAATGCATATTTGGCAATTAGTAATAGTAGAGTCATACTATTAAAATGAAAATAAATGAAACAGCTCAAACAGTGGGAATGTAAATTGCATTGACTTCAAAGTGAAATATGCAAGGTAGATCTTGGCTGTAAATGCACAAGTCCTCATTGTCTAAAATGGTCCATAAAATAAAGTGTAATATTTTATTTTATGCCCCAAAATCAACATTCAGATTTTAAAAGGAAAAGATTTGTACTGATAAAACAAGTTTTTTATTTATTTTATTTTATATTATTATTATTATTATTATTATTATTATTATTATTATTATTATTATTATTATTAACTGATGGGAGGAAAGTAGCATAGCAAATAAAATTGTATCATTATCTTAAAAATTGGCACGATATGAACCGAACTGTCAGTAGGGGGCACTGTCACACAACATAAATAATTTCCTCTCTTTTCCTTCTTATCATAATATGAAGGGCGCTGAACTGTTGTGGTGCAATACTAGTTGGTCAATAGGTGCAATAATAGCCTACCTATTTGTAATTTTAAATAATAGTATATAATTAGCAAAGAGTTTGCAATGCTTGGCAACATACCCTATCAAACTCTATTTAGATGAGGTTTTACAGCACCATATAAAACCCATTGTCTTAACAGAGTTTCATATAGTTTCATTATGAACTTAGCTTTATCTTATAATTGGTGTCCAAAAGCTGCTTTACAGCACACACACATACGCAAACACAGTGCATCCTGGTGGAAAAGCAGAAGTGACCTGTCATGCAGAGAGAGGTCAGATGATGGATGATGTGTGGGTGGTTCTATCGCTTGGGAAAAAGACCCAGGGGCTGACTGTGGCCTGTGCAAGGGCCAACAATAACATCCTTAAATGAAACAGCATGAAAAGAGTCCCGTATCCCATAGCCAGCCCAGCGCTGGACTAAGCAATGGATACAAAATGGAACAAGAGATGTAAAATTAGAGCAAATGCCACAAACAATGAACATTGTTTTGTAATGGCATTGTAAAATGGGGAAAACCCAACTATGCCAAGTTTCTGCCGATTGGAAACATGTGTGGTGAATAAAATAAATACACATGTAGGGGAATTTACAGTTAAAACCCAAGGACCAGATATGTCGCAATGAAGACCAGGACTCAGAGATGAGTTCAATTAATAATAATAATTTTACTTGAAGAAAATAGTTTGCAATTTCATCAGCAGAAGTCAGCTTCAACACTCTCGAAGGATTTCGCAGGCCGCCCCCAGTACAATACAAAATCAACCACAGTTATACCCTGACAGAGGATACTAATTGCGTCAATACATGAGTCAACAAAATTCTGATTGGTTCCAAAACCTAGATAAAACTCTCCAAAGACGTATATCTGATATGCTGGACACTGGCAGTTGATTGTTTGTCCTGGGACTGTCTGAGCTTCTCACTTACAGACAGATACTAACACACGTACACAGAGAACTTATCTAAAATTCAAGGCTTTCTAGCACTGGCAAGTGTCTTATCATTACGGTTGGATACACACACATAATATGTGGACATTAATCTTGAGGAAAAGAAATACAGCACACATAAGGTTACACATTTCACTCTTGCTATAACTTGATTAATAGTCAAACAAGAAATCATGTAATAAATAATTAATATCAGTATGAAGGATATGGCAAATCGGCATCCACTCCTTCAGTCCCCCGTTTTAGATCAATGTGGGGTCTAATACCCCACATCTGGTCTAATAAATGAGGTCAGGTGTAGTTGTGATGCATGCTAAGAATGCAGACTGTTGGTCAACTTAAACATGTGCATACTTAAAATCTCTGGTACTGGCTGACATTTCTAGAAATAAACACATTATTTCGTACAAAATACTTCCCATAATCATTCTTACTTCCCATATACATTCATCTACTTACTTAATCCCACAATATTGCCACTTGCACTAGTCTTTCTTCACATAATGTCTTTTCCAGTGAATTATTCTGTGTGTCCCTCTACCTGGAAAAGTGTCCTCCATCCATATATACTTTTATCAACATATCTTTGTAAATACCTCTCTTACTACTACAGCTACTTCACACTTACCCTCTAAAACAAAACATTTATCTAACAGCCTTAAGACTAAATTTGCATATTCATTAACCAGATTTAACAAATCATTAAAGAAAACCGCATACACTATAACCAATTCATTCTTTTTTTTTAACCCTTAAGAAGGATATTTGCCTTATTTGTTTTCTTTTAGCATGTTTTATACAACTATGATGAATTTTAGTTAATTTGGTCATATCTTAAAATAAACTCATTCAGAAGCAAATCCTCAATACTTAGTATAAAGTCAATTTAGTTCTCACTGTTTTGTCAGTGATAAATGCTTACACATCAGCTACTTGATCAATGTCTTAAAAACCCTCGTTCATGTTTGTCATTTGGCAGTGATATTTATTTACTCAAAATTATTATAAACTGAAAAATAGCAGACAGATTTCCCAATACTATTACTAAATGAACAATACTATTACTTAGTTCTAAACAGCCAAATATTTATTAAAGAGACATCCTCAGTTTCTGTAAATCTGTATTGAAACAGTATACATTATCAAAAAGCCCTGTCAGTGTTCACAATATTAATTTGATTTGACCTGACAGGTGTTCATAAGCAGCTCCATAGAGCCTATTACAATTGTTTTGTTCAAACAAAATGTATTATTATTATTTTTTTTTGCTGTGCTATTTCAATTAATTCAAACTTCTTGTTATGGATTTGCTCCATTAAGGGCTATCCACACGTTTTTGTTCAACTTATCTCTGTTCTACATAGACCACTACATAAAGCTTTTGCACTATATTACACAAGCAGGATTCACTCCTTTGTTTTCCCACCAGGCTTCTCTATGTGAGGGTGCTCTCTGGATAATTTGGTTAGTGACGTAGCCAATCTGTCACTGTTTTTCTGCCGTCAAGTCTAAAATATTTACCTTTACCATTCAAAACAAAGTGTTAAATTGTTAAAATTTAGACCCTCATTTAAATTTAGGCATGGATTTTAAACCCATTTTGGACGGCAAACTTAAATTTCACAAATCCAATCATATAAACACTCTTTAACATATTAATCCAGAGAGTGATTTAAATCAGTATTATAAAAGACAAAACAAGTCATTATTACCAGTAGCAGACAGAGCTGGATAACCAATCCACTTAAAGCTCGTCCCATGTTTGGCATTGTCTTTTCATTAGTTTCACTCAGAATTATCGACTTCTGTAAAGTAATTTCACTTAACACATCTGTAATGATAAAACACTCATTCCAGAGGTTAGTGACTCAATTGAAACAAAACAGGAACAGAATTGTCCCCCAATAATATATATATAGCCATCCTCATGCATGCACATACTTAACACATTTATATTTTAACAGCTCATATTTAAGGTTTTCCTTTTGGTATTAAATCGGAAGGATTTAAACTCAAACATTGTCTGTGCATTTTACCAAGTTTGTACCTAATCTCTTATCTAATCTCAAAGTTTGCCTGTTCATTAATGATTTTTATTTTGAGAAAAATCAGCTGGGTTGTTTTGGTCTTAAAATCATTGCTCTGTTTTGGTTACTCTGACTTAGCAGGCCAATAATAGAAGAAGAGCACTATCCCTGCCTCCACTCAAGCACTCTCTCTCTCTCTCTCTTACTGTGCAAAATATTATTTATTTATTTATTTTGAAAATTTTTGCCAAACTTTAACTTAGACTATAATATAAAATTCATTACAACATATAACCCTAAATTATTCAAATAAGTTAAAAATGTCAAAGTTTCTAGATCTAAAATCTCAGTTTAAACTGTTTAAAATACATAATGCTAGGAACATTTCTTTAAAATTATTTTTACCTTACATGCTTAATTCCCTTAACCTTTGTTATCTAAACCATCTCTTGATTAAGCAGAAGCAGTCTTCATTTTTAGCCACCACCATATCTTGTTATCATCTTGTGTCATGCCTAATGACCTGCATGAGTAAAGACTATGATATAGACATATTAGTTCAATATCATTTTAGCCTCATAAGAAATTTTTGTCTCAAAATAATGGCTGTCATCACATGGTCTCAGATGGTTCTTGAAAGCCCATTGCCATTAACTTTTTATAAATAAGCTCCTTGTCCTCAGGGTGTGATCCACTGGCATAGTTGCATCAAGTTGTGGACGCTTGTCACAACAATCAGTCAAGGAATGCGGTTGCTGGTGATCAGGTCTGGAGGAGCTCACATTTTGAGGCAGATTGCTGTACTTCATACAGTTCCCCTCTTAATGATGCTCTAGGCCTATCAAGCATCCGCTCAACTCCACTACCATCTCACATATAACACCTCCCTTCAGGGCAGGTGCCCAGTGGCGGTGACCCCCTGCCTTAGGTTGTCCCCTATTGGCCAGAAGAGGATCTTACCCGTCATTGAGAAATCACCTCATGCACACTGGTAACCACTCTTTCCCGTTGCAACATCCTCGACAGTCTTCTTCCAGAATCCAGTATTTCCTGCAGCTTAGGAAAGGTGCACTCAAGAACCATGAGAGCCATTGACAGCACCTACTAGTGTTAAAACATTGAAAAGGGTTAATCAAACTAATATTTAATTGCTAAAATCAATTGGATACCTCCGAACTATCATGCTGAGATTACTCAGTGAATTAATTTTTTTTCACACCCGTCCATTCATTGTAATTTTCTGTTGCTTCTGTAGCTGCAGCCATCAGGCCCTGTATGATGGTGGAGACTAAAAATAAGACAGATAAGTTACTGGTCATAGAACAAATAGCAATACAACTGTTTAACTATTCAAAATTATTACATCTATAGCTCAGGGTCTGTATTATGATTTTAAAGCCCTCATGTCTCTTCAACAATTGCTCCTAAATTGTTATTCATTATTTTTATAATCTCTTATTTCTTACATGCATTGGGCAGTTGAACATTTAACTACCGATTGCCCTCTTAATGCATTAAATCTGAACTCTTTTTAGCATGTCCTTTAGCATCTCTGCCTATGATTTGACTGAAACACTGTGCTGTACTATAAATATCTTATCACTTAAACACAAGCTCAGATAACGGCATTTTAGCTTACTTTGAATGAGAGAGAGAGAACTCTGAGGGATTCAGGACTCGTAACAATGCATTTTCATTCATTTTTAACATAATTTCATCGTACTATCATTTTACTCTAGCCCAGTTTAAAACTTGTCAGAAATTATATGCATTTTAAAAATAAACATCTTTATTTGTATTTTTACTTTATTTTCGCAACTCAAATGTTTCTCAAAGTTCTTTGCAGTCATTGTCATTACTTTTACATCAACTTGTATTTATCCATTCACTTAATTCTGGCCATGGCTTCTGAATTTCAACATTGGTTTTAAATCTGTCAGAGGTTATCTGACCCAGGTATATTACTTTGGGTCTTGCTAGCATGCTGTCTTCAAAGTTACTTTGAAACCCCCGTTTATGTTACTTGTTTACAACTTTATCATCTCATAAACAAAAAAAATAATTTTCTTTTCTCTTCTTTTTTCTTTTTTTATGATGCTGCGTGACTACAATTTTGCAATCCAACAATAAAATTACTCTTTTGGCCAAACATTAGTAAATATAGGAATTACATTTTTTTCCACTCAGAACATGTCTCTGGTACTTTTACAGCTTAAGCCAGAGTCATGGTGGGGGCCAGCATGAGATAAAACAATGGCTTCATTGTAGTCAAAGCAATTTTATCTTTTAAAGCAAAACATAAGCTTCTAAGTTTTTCCAAAATGCCACTGCCAATTTGTGTGCCTACAGTTTTTTTTTTTCACGAACCCAGAATTCTGTTCAGTATTCCTTTCAACAATTATATAGGAACTGGAACAGGTCTTATGATATCATTCTTGTCATTTAAACCTTCTATGCACAGAGAATCAGATTAAATCATCACTCAGTTACTTCTGGGATTATTTTTAACAAATCGGCAAATACATTTATAAATGTTTATTTCTCAGGTTCTTTCTAAGTTTAAAGCCAATCAAGTTTTTGTTTTAACATTACAATCAGAATTAAAGCTCAGACTGACCATTCTTTAAATGAATTCAGAGAATATATATATATTTTTAAAGTCAGAGCTTCAGAGCCAAACTGTTTACAGCATTTGCTCTCTTCTGTTTCATTATTTCTATCAGGGCTGACCAGGTTACCTAATTTGTCAGTCATATTTCTATCATAAACCAAAAACATATTGAGGCGGCGATCTTACCAACAGCACTTGACTTCTGCGTGATGAAATTGCAAAAGTATATTCCAGAATTTCCATATACTGGTCCAATCCAATCAGGGTCATGAAAACTACATTTTAGCTCTTTTGGGGTTGTTCCTGAGGCATCCCAGATCAATCAATACTTTCCCTTTGCATATATCCCTATATTTTTATAGGTGCACATATGAATTATCACTATTTATTTTTAAGCACTAATTTTGGATACTCTTTTCCCTAACCACTGACCTGGCCTATTTCTAAGCTCGGGGCGCCCCTGTCTGTAATGGTGGGTGATCGAGAGTTGGAAGAGCGAGATACGACTAGAACCCCCGTCTAGCGTCTTACATTCTTCTCGGGATTTCCCATACCCCTACTTTGGCTTACCCGGCCGTAAATGCACTGCCCTTTATGGCCTCTCGTGCTTTTTGGCTCTCTGTGCTTGACCCAGCACTGCCTATTTACGGCCCTATGTGTCCCTTGTCCCTCGGTGCTTGACCCAGCACTGCCCTTTACGGGTTCACATGCCTGTTAAGAATGCGTTTTTGTCCCCCCCCGGACTGTGCACACCTAGAAACAAATTTTTACGTCTCTCTCTAAGACCTATAGGTGTGCACCTGTTCCCTCTGTAACTGTACACATCTCTAAATATCTTATATCAAGACCTACCGATGTGTACTTGTACCCCTTATACTCACAAGGTTACTTATTTACAGGTATATTGTGACACCAATTTACCTTACTCCACCCTGGAGCTGGTGTCTACCCCCTCACGTCTGAGTGAGTCTATCGTTCCTCCTTCTCTCGACCCCCTCCACTTACAGACAGTTCCTAACCAATAATATTAAATCTAAAATCTTTCCTACCTTGGTTTGATGATTGATCAGGGATGTCAACAAAGAACTATTGCCCGCCGATCCTCCACCATTAACTGTAGGGGAATTTACAGTTAAAACCCAAGGACCAGATATGTCGCAATGAAGACCAGGACTCAGAGATGAGTTCAATTAATAATAATAATTTTACTTGAAGAAAATAGTTTGCAATTTCATCAGCAGAAGTCAGCTTCAACACTCTCGAAGGATTTCGCAGGCCGCCCCCAGTACAATACAAAATCAACCACAGTTATACCCTGACAGAGGATACTAATTGCGTCAATACATGAGTCAACAAAATTCTGATTGGTTCCAAAACCTAGATAAAACTCTCCAAAGACGTATATCTGATATGCTGGACACTGGCAGTTGATTGTTTGTCCTGGGACTGTCTGAGCTTCTCACTTACAGACAGATACTAACACACGTACACAGAGAACTTATCTAAAATTCAAGGCTTTCTAGCACTGGCAAGTGTCTTATCATTACGGTTGGATACACACACATAATATGTGGACATTAATCTTGAGGAAAAGAAATACAGCACACATAAGGTTACACATTTCACTCTTGCTATAACTTGATTAATAGTCAAACAAGAAATCATGTAATAAAATAATTAATATCAGTATGAAGGATATGGCAAATCGGCATCCACTCCTTCACACAAAAATGTCAGATTTCCCACTCCCACTTTGAAATGAAGTGCTGACCACATTTTCATGGGAAAACACTACAGCCTAAACGGCAGAAATTAATTAGTGATCATTGTCCCATGGTCTTATTTTATAAAAAGAGAGTTTTCACTGGGCTCTTGAGGTGGCAACATTACACTGATTATCAACAACATTTTGTTTAACAAATCTAACAGGAGTTATAAAATGTTGTGTGTCAGTAATACACACATATGCAGTAAAATCATTCAGGATAAATAATTGAAAAAAAAGGTAAAATGCCTAAAACGTCCCTGGAGGGACATTTTAAGCATCATATTTAATTGTGTCATTCCTGAGTATTACAGTTAACAAACACATACTGATTATTGTAAAGGGTTTATAATCTCTTACATATACAGCATAATACAAATTCTTGGCATAGAATAAGTTAAAATCCACTCGGTGCTTTAGCCCAGTTCCCAACATGTTCCTGTCATTTTTGTGCCCCTGACACATTGTCTGAAAGCATCTGCTCTTTTATGGGCAAATTCAATCAGTGATTAAGCTGAATAAAAAAGAGGAGTCAACATCTGGAGCCATAACATGTTAATGTGATAAACTGGAAAAAAGAAAGATAGGACAATATGGCAGCGTAAAATGTTCAAGGACATTGGTCTCAGAGACACTTCTTCACAAGTTAAGTGTATTCAGCTGTAGAGGAAGGGTTAAATGGGAGATGTCGTGTTTACAGAGACCCCAGAGAAGAGTGCACTTTGAAAGATAACTCAAATAATACTCTTTTTATGAAAACTGGTGAATGGGGTTTGGATGCAAAATCACTTTCATTCTCACACCCCAGACACAAAAAAGAAAAAAAAGAAAAAAAAAAAATACAGACTGCAGTATTGTTTGGTGTGAGGAGAAGGAAAGATTCCATAGTAGAAAAACTGAGGATAACTGAGATAAGACAAGCAAACAAGACCCAGCTGTGGAAAGGTACCATTGGCAAAACAACCATCACTTAATTAGAGAATAAGGTAAAATTACACCTATCCAACGATGAATATATAATCTCTATCATCCTTGAGCATTAAAAAATAGACTGCAAAACAAAAGGGAAACAGACCAAAAATAAGAACTCCATCATGTTATGAAGATCTTGTACAGAGTTAAAAACACACAAGAAAAGTGTGAATGATGTCACTCGAATCATTTTGGTTCTCATAAACGGCAGGGTTTCATTGAGCCAGAGAAATAAAGATAGTCAGTTGCATTTAGGAAATGCGGGTTCACTGAGCAAGGTTTACTGGAGACGCTGTGCCAGACTACAATTAGACATGTTCTCTATGTGGAAAATATTTTAAAGTGAGTGCAAAGTACATGGGGGGGGCTTTATTCATGAATAGATTATGTTTATTTAGTATGAATTCGCATATAAAAAGTGTTGTTGGAAGGCTTCGTGAATTCTGAATGCCGTATCCACTTTCCTCATTGTTGGCACTGTTAAATTAAGCCTTCAAATTGTAATGCAGCTGCTAATAAGTATATAAAACAATTCTCTTCACTGACCCCTCTGACCCCTCTGAATCTGATAAATCAGAGCTGAAAATTGTTATATACATATCCACATTATGTTTGTCCTACATCTAAACACGTATTTTTGTAAGATACACATTTTAGTGGATTGATCAAAATATGTCAGGGGAAACAGAATCATCACACAGAATGAGCAAATTTGGTTGATGGACATAAAATCTTGCACCACCTCAGTAATGGAGACTTGATCTGGGAGATTCAGAAGTCAGCTTAGGCCACATCTAAATTTTTCAATACCGTGCATTGTCCCTCCCTCTCAAACGTTTCTTTCTCCCAACTATCAGCACATCCCTTCATTGGTCTTCATTTGCCCCCACAAAGTTATGAAAATTCTCTGAGATGATTAACACGGACTTAATGACCTGCAAAAACAACAGCTCGTGAGTTTCTTCAATTTGCCATTGCCCACCTCCCTTCCCCATACAGGGAACAATATACCCCTGCCTTGCTCTCATAAGGATTCATTACCCTGCTCTGAGATTTCCAGGCAAGGGAAGCGTTATTTCCCCTGTGTTGGCTCTCACATTGGCAGGGCCATTACTCTTAACACTCCTGCAAAGGGGCTAATGGGGCAGCTTTACTGACAGAGAAGAGGAAGGGGAGGAATAGAGGGAGGGGGTGGGTGAGAAGGGGCTGAGATGATATGGTAATCAGAGAGGGAAGGGATTTGGGAATTCCGAGTGCATGGAAGAAGTGGGAATGAGAAGTGAAAATGTAATTTGTTGAACTTGGGCCAAAATTACAAAGCTTTGAAAAATGAGATAATGAGTATATATATATATATATATATATATATATATATATATATATATATATATATATTTAGCAAGGTGCCCCTGCTAAAAGGTGAATGGGAAAGCAGTGTATGATTACTTTGATGTAACACTGTTTCCATTGTAAGCAGACCCTCTCAGTTCCAGATTGAGGAGACATTACAGTTGTTTTAACCATGCCACAGTGAGCTGCCCCTGCCAATATCCAAGACCTACTACTATTACAGGACCAACCAGACAGGGACAATTACAGGGGCAATTAAACACAATCGTTGAGATGTAAGATTGGCGGGGACCCCCAAATGCTGCAGGCATTCGGAGACATGAGGGGGTCAAAAGCCTGCCTAGGTCACTACTTTATGTGAACATGAATGTGGATTTTAGAGGGAGGAAAACGAAATAATTTTTTTTTTTAGAAAAGTTTAGAAATGGAACAATATAAAAAAAAATCTTGAAAGATAAAGAGTTTTCATATTTGATGGAGAATTGTCAACCCAATAAATGGATTGCATGTGCTTGAATGCATAGATACAGAACAGTATTTACCTGTGGTAATTAAAATGGATAGCTATTCATATGCAAAATAATTCTTAATTTAACCCTTTCTTAAATAAAAAGGTGTTGTGGTCTTAAATGCTGTTTTTGTTTGTTCTCAACAGACTATCAGACTGTGTATTAGTGATTAGTCTTTATATATATATATATATATATATATATATATATATATATATATATATATAAATATATATATATATATATATATATATATATATATATATATATATATATATATATTCTTTCTGCAGATTACCTTGATATGACAATAAGTGGCAGCAAGATACTGTTATTATTATCGTGCCAATTTTTAAGATAATGATACAATTTTATTTTCTATGCTACTTTCCTCCCATCAGTTAATAATAATAATTATTATTATTTTATTGTTCAAAACATATAGTTTTACATGACTAATTAATTTTAAATATAATTTTCATTCAAATGTATTTTTACAATGAAACTGCAATGTAAAGGTCTAAACAAATATGTGGATCAATTATTGTGTGCATTGATTACAAAGTATAATGCACCTCAGATCATGTAAACTAATACACAGATGACTCTTTGTGTACTAAAGTAATTGATGTGTTGTAAAGTTCACAAAAACTGCAGAAAATCAGATTTCAAACCTAGATGTTTAAGATCATCCTTCAAGAATCTTCTGTCCCTTTAATGTAAAATTTGTGTCTGGGAAAAAAAGCAAAGTCCTCTGGTCCCATAGTGCATATTGTCATCGTCTCCCACAATGCATTGCTTAGCACGGTGCCCTTGACTTCCCCCAGTCCACAGTCTCAGCCAATCAGCCACCTCCTCCAGGGACCAAACCTCATTAACTGCTTACAGAAAGATATTTTCTATTTAATTGCTTCTCTTAATAGACCTGAGTATAGCATGGAGGAGTGACAGCTGTATACACATCCATGCAAAACACACTCAAACAAATGCAAACACACTCACAAAAATGCCACAAATCCAGACACATGTACAAATTCTTCAAGAAAGAATTAATATTTATATATTATGACCTTAGAATGAAAGAAGAGAAACAGGAATCTCGACCCCAAGTTTTTGGACCCTTGAACCACAATTGTAGTCCTCCACAAACCTTAATCCCACATTCACAGGCATCATTTGGCAGTGATTCCGTTAATCCCATCCCTCCTGATTTGCAGGAAAAGATACAGGGGAGATGTGGGAAATAAGTTTCAGCTCTCATCGGGTCTGCCTTTGGGACAACAGCTTACAGAAAGCTGTCATTTGGGAAACCGGGCTGTAATTGCTTTTTGTGTATTAAAGAGAAGTGTCAGAGCCAAAGACAGAAAGGGCTTGCTTGTATTCCACAAGAGACACCATCCCATGAATGCATTCATCCTATGCCTTTCGTTAAGAAGATCCTTGTGCATTTCCCATTTTCCAAACAAAAGAGGAATTAAGGACCTATTGGTGAGGTTGCAAACAGGGGGAGTCTTTGTGGAGGGACACATGGGACAGGAGAGCTGCATTGTCTCTCCGCACACATTGTATTTCTGTAGTCACAATGAAACTGTGAGTCAGTCTGGCAGTCAAAGCCAAGGTCAGACCTGAGGACAGACAGGGGCTCTAGTGGCACAGCGATGCTAAACGCACTCATTTTAACCACACTGTACTTCCTCTATCAAGCACAGATGGTGGTGACACGCAGGGAGAGTGGAGAAATGTTAAACTGTCCTGCAGGGTGGGGGTTAAAAAGGTATGTAATTGTGTATGTCGCATGACAACATATCATGATCCCATGGAGTGTAAAGGTATACGCAGAGGTCTAGGCCTTTGTGTCTGCAAATACATTTTCAGTCAATCAGAGCGACACACTGCTGGTTGATTCACATTAGCAAACAATATTATGCATTTAACAATATGCATTTTTAAGACAATAGTCATGAGTTGGAATGTAAAATATTTCCTACATTGCAAAAAATAATTACCCATATTTTGTTTTACTCAATAACTCATGTCTTATTGGTAAAAAAGTTTATTCTTGTTTTAAACACAAATCTAACTATTGTCAGTGAAGTTTACTAGCACTGCACTGTATCTAACCAATGTGCTAATTAAATAATTTTTGTTGACTTATAGTTCAATTTTTTGTTTACCATACTAATATAGATTTTTTTTTTAAGTCTTACTATTTGTGCTAACGGCCTAGTTACATGGTTATGGTTACACGATTTGTTGAGTGCTGTGCTCGCCGTGACGACTGCAGGGTTGCCAACTCTCACGCATCCGGCGTGACACTCACGCTTTCAGCATCAATCTCACGCTGAAGTCCAAGCGTGAGTGTCACGCCAGATGTGCGAGAGTTGGCAACCCTGCGACTGACGTCATTAAGGGATTGTGAATTTCTTCAATTAGGAGATGCTGTCCCACCACAACAGTAAGTGCTTATATATAACTATGGTCAGTTAGATTTGTATCTGCTGTTTTCCATGAATTAAATGAGTTGTTTTTATATGCATCATTATATGCCCTTATAGGGAGATATGAATGTTGATTCCAAATAAATACATATATGAGGTTAGTTTCTTACACGTTCAAATATATTACAAAAGGTATGAAAGAAAGAAAAAAGAAAGACAATTATGCTTAATATTTTTATCTCAGATATTCATGTGTTTTTACAGCTAACAACATATATGTTTCTCAAAATCTCTTAACCCTGGCATAAAAAATAAAATAAAATTATCTGATACTTTATTCATTCTCATAATCTCCCAGATATATATGACTTTTTTATCAGATGAACACAGATGGCTCATATGAATTACCATCATGATGTGTGTGTTTTTTAAAGCATCAAATACATCTGCATGTTTATTTTCTTGTTTTCTCTCAATTCAGTTTTGAATTTTGTTTACCTGTTGACACAGGTTGACATTGCAATACATGTCATCAGAGGAGTTAGACAGTATGAGCAAATGTTTTTAAGACTATGTAAGCTAAAGTATATTGAGTATTATCCTTCACAATATTTAATTTTTTTTCATTCATTTTTTCATTGCTTAGCATTGATAATGAACAGCTATTACAATTTGCCATGCTGATTTAAATATGCTTTTTGTAGAAATTTAGACTGATTTGGCTGTTGCTACTGGAATGGTGGGTCCATTAAAACTCATTCAGTCATCAAGTACTTTTCCCAGTTTATTTTGTGCTGACATATAGGAGTAGACATTTCACAGATGGCAGTGATTTCTTTCAAAGAGTTTTCTTTATTTTCATGACTATGAAAATTGTAGATTCCCACTGAAGGCATCAAAACTATGAGTTAACACATGTGGAATTATATATGGAATTATATAAATAACAAAAAAGTGTTAAACAACTGAAAATATGTCATATTCTAGGTTCTTCAAAGTAGCCACCTTTTGCTTTGATTACTGCTTTGCACACTCTTGGCATTCTCTTGATGAGCTTCAAGAGGTAGTCACCTGAAATGGTCTTCCAACAGTCTTGAAGGAGTTCCCCGAGAGATGCTTAGCACTTGTTGGTCCTTTTGCCTTCTGTCTGCGGTCCAGCTCACCCCTAAACCATCTGGATTGGGTTCAGGTCCGGTGACTGTGGAGGCCAGGTCATCTGGCGCAGCACCCCATCACTCTCCTTCTTGGTCAAATAGCCCTTGATGCCTTCAGTGTGACTCTACAATTTTCATAGTCATGAAAATAAAGAAAACTCTTTGAATGAGAAGATGTGTCCAAACTTTTGGTCTGTACTGTATATATATATATATATATATATATATATATATATATATATATATATATATATATATATATATATATATATAACATGATATGTTTATACATGGTGTATTACAAAACAATCAAAACACGTAAGCGTTTTCCTCTTCTCTCAGTTCAGTATATCATTATAAGAACATCAGAAAATTCTAGGTCTTTTATAACTCCAGATTCCACTTTATGTCAATAGATTCTGAGCTGTGACAAAAGATTGGCGTCCATTCACTTCCAATTATGGACTAGTGAATGGACTGTTGTTTGTCTCTGGATGATTTTAATACTTAAACAGATCCACTACAATGTAACCTATACATTTTAAAAGATCAAAAAATAACTCTGCAGCAAATGCACTTAAGCAGCTGGTAAATTAAACAAAACTGGTTTCAATTAGGAAGAGGTGAATTATGTTCAGGGACACAATGTAATGTGAGGGGCAGAAGAAATTAACCTCATATTTAATAATTGTCACACCAGACAGAACAACAACAGAAGATGACAAAACTCTCTCCCATGATGCTGCGTAGTATGACTGGAAAGATGCTTGTGACAGGTTGCTGTAATCTTGGGAGATGATCCAGTATAGCGGTAATTAGTACAAAACCCATCACAAACAATTATGTGAACACATCTGCATCAAGAAGCCGGTAACGTTGTGATCCATGGGAAATTCAATCAAGCTATTTTTCTTCAGGCCATTTTTAACACATCTGAGAGGCGTTCCACGCCTGAATGACCACTGAACGTGAATATTTATGATAGGACTGGATTATCTTCTATTTCTTTAGGAAACCCAAAAGACTTGATCAAGAAAACAACAGATCATTTCATTTTGGAGGGCTGGGATAAACAATGGTGTCTCAGGAAACTGCAGACAAAAATGTTTCTTGAGCACCAAATTAGAATGATTTCTGAAGGATCATGTGAAGCTGAAAACTGGAGTAATGTTGCTGACAATTAAGCTTTGCCATCACAGTAATACATTTAATTTTATAATACATTGTTATTTTTTTTATTGTAATAAGATTTCACAATATTACAGTTTTCAGTTTTTATCAGTAGACATGTCTATACCATCAAAGTTTCCTGCTAAATTCTAAAAGATTAGATGAAACATGTAACGCATAGCTAATAACTGATATGGATATCAAATATCAGTCCACATCCATTGCTAACTGTGTCAAAGTCTTTGCTGTGGCACTAGTGGAGAGATCCAGAACGTAAGGAAGAGGTGGTGACCTGCCATGCACGCATGTTTGAAAGCAGTCCCACAAGCTGCTCCATATCTATTTACATAATTTATCCATTGCACCCATATGCTAGCAGGACAAATGCCATTGCTCCTGTGAGGGCCGTCTGAACACTCCTTCTGTGTTCCAGTCTTTGGAGAACACACAGGGAGAGGCTGCCCAGTCATGATGAGCTATTCTGCTACTCCTCCCAAACAGCAGCCCAGCTAATGCTGTTTTTGTCCATCTGTATTACTAAGGAGGAACTGGCGCCTGTGCAAAATCGGATCAGCCGCTTTCTTTCTCTCTCTCCCTCACACATACACACTCTAACGCTCTTTCTTTCTCTGCTTAACCGGACTTGAGGCCTCTAAACAAGTGTCGTCCCTGGTGGCAGTTGGTGGCGAAGAGCTCAGTGGTTGTCAGCGCTCAAAGAAGGGTGACTGGGACAGGAGAGTGAATGAATTCCCACTGTTTCACAAAGCAGCACAGATTAGCGCTGTTGAAGAAAGAACACTTCTATACAAGGACCAAAGTATACAGCCTAGATGGCTTAGATAAGTGAGGGTAATGTATATGATTAAATTGGAATTTGAAAGGCCCACACAAGCTCAAATGTCCAAAACTGAACAATATGTAAAGCACCACACAATTATCACAGCCTCTGTATATATATTTTTTTCTTAAATCTACATAAAGGATTTGTATCCCCTACAACACTGAATTAATTATTTCCTCTGAAACAAACAAACTAAATGGATGAATGCATTATTTTAATAATTAATGCATGGATAAATTATTTAGTATGAACGTAGTAGGACACACAAAAAGATAAAAGATGTTAAAAGATGAGTATTTATTAATGTTATTTGTATATTATAAATCTAGATTATAATTAAACTAAAATTAAATATGAAAATACATTTTTAAATAAACAAACATCATAGCAAATGAATAAATAAATGAAAGATAAAAATTAAAATTAAAAGGATTTTAGAAAGCTGTTAAAAAAGGGAAGATTATGTATTGATTTATTTCTAAGTAATTATTTCAAATGTATTAAAATAATTTGTATTATTTTTATATTAAACCTATATATTATATTATATTTTATATATTATATTAGTATTATCTTAATATATACATTGAATATTTTATAATTAATATATATATATTTATAATATATATAAGGGATAAAATATGAAGAGAGGTTTGCATTGGTTATTTTAAGATAATACAAGTTCATTTAAAAATACATTAAAATTATATTATTTTATAATTTAACTTAAAAATGTTAAATAATTAAATATACTTACCACTATCGTGTACTTTTCTCTGATGACATGACCACATTAAGCCAAAAGAGGGCAGCATAGAGCTACTGTGTCCTGTATTGACGCTGTCTGTCATCGTCTGATCAGGCTGTGTGTCAAAACTAGTTCATCAATGGATTTTACTACAGACATTACAGTGAATTGTGAGTGTACCTTGACACTTGACAGCTTACTGCAACATAAATATGCGTGTGAATTGTTAATAATCAATAACACGAATAATCAAAGTAAACGAATAGCCTAATTAAAGAAACTGATAAATGCACGTATTACAACATGTTGTGTCTATTCTGCAAAACAATGTCTCAGATCAATTCTAATTCTAAACCTAAATGTGTTATCGCACAATGGGAATCATTTTTAGACTTTTAAGAAGATCAACCTTTGCAGTATGTTGCTTCTTGATCTGTATAGTCTACATTTAATATCCTATTTATAAAACATTCAACATAGATTATGCATTTTTTTAACAGCCAATAAAAATATTTTACAAGTGCATTGGCAATAAACAATATTCCCAGCATTGCATTTCCATTATTTTCCACTAAACTAAGTAACTTAAGAGTTTATTACAAACAAGCACTGAAATAAGCCAAAACAAATGATCATTTATGTATCATTCGAGAAAAATTTTCATGTTACAACAATAATGTGACTTACAGGTCTAAACTATTTTGTATATAAATCTGCTCCTGATGTTTTGATCAGCACTTTAATAAAAACAAGAAAACATTTGGTGCAGTGACAAAGAATCCTCAGTCAGCATCTTTAGTTATGGCACGTCCGGCCGAGGGCATGTGAGGCACATGATGGGGCAGGGGCTCCTGCAGATGACAGATCAGTTGAGATGTAAACATTATTCTGAAGACATTTATGGACCGTGCTGTGTGGCAGTCGGCATTGTTTATGTTCTCACTCTGTAGTGAACAGAGAGTCATATCTGCCTTGCGTGCAGTGCAACATCATACAATTTTAATGACTCTTATATCACATTTTCCTCCCAATATACTTCTAGAAACTAAACAGATTTATATGCATCAGCGGCACTTGTTGGTTTGTAATGACATTTTTATAATTCCAGCCTGGGCTCTGCTATTTATTTACGTGCAATGGACCTTTCTTTAGTTGAAAGATGGTGCAATCATGCCATGGCATAATCGCTGGCATTTCAGAACGCTTACAGATTTTAAGTGCCCATGTGCCACCAGAGCTCTGCTACATGCAAACTGTGGTTTATTTGTTGTTGGTCCATCCTTTCAATTAGAAGAATGCAAAAAATGGTGCATTCAGAGGATAAATTGTAAAAAATTAAAAATAAACAAATAAATAAAAACATATCACTGGGGCAGTACCTTGTTTTAAAAGTTATTCCTTTGTAACTTATTTACTCCTAAAGGTGCATGTTTGTACCTTTAATTGAAAAACAAAGGACTCCAATTATAGACTAGCACTAGCAGGTTTTGTCCTGTGAGATGAACAGAGATACACCAAAGAAGCCATAACCAGTAAAAAAATAAACTCCCTAAGTGCTGTCTTCTCTGTGAAGGCTAACAGGGTTAACAGGTTCAGGTGCTTTGCTATAAGTGCAGGTAAAGGATTTGACACAGTTATGGACTCATGCTTTTCAGTTGAGTCAGCCAGCGAGGGATAAGGATGGGACAAATGCCTCTTCAAAAATAGCAGGGGGCAGCTGGTGTGTGCGGTCTTTCAGCAGACCCCTCCCGGGCCAGGACATGGAAGCTGGTACATTAACTCTGGTCCTTTACGGCCTCTCCTCAGCTTTGGGCCAACACTTTAAAGGTTAATGTGGACCCCAAGGTTTCACCCAGCCGTCTTCCATTACGGCTCTCTAACAGTATGGGTTACAAAATCGCTCTCAGTTGACAAGGAGGAGTGCTTGTGTACCCTCGGTGAGACATGGAAATCATTTACGCCCATTAGCTCCCTGCCCCAGCATATTGTAGCGAACCAGAACAGCGCTCATAATGTATTAATGCTTACTAATTCATTTGATACATCCTTACAAGTCTGTCCCTGAAGCCCACCTGCATTTACTTGTATAGTATCAATGCATAAAAGCATGTTGTGCGGTTTAAAAATTAAAATGGTTTTGAAGAGCCTATAATATGTACAGAATAAGTTTTGCAGTAAATTGAAATGTGTATATATATATATATATATATATATATATATATATATATATATATATATAAATACAGTTTGTTTTTATAATTTTTTGAAGACCCTTTATGTATCAGAATAAGCTTCACAGTAAAATGAAATATGCAAATAAAATATATATTTACAATTATTATGTATTTATTATTAGATTTTATAATGTTAAATGATTGTAGTATGTTAGTCTATAAACTTGTCAGAATAAGTTTCACAGTAAAATAATATTTTTTTATAAAATGTATCCTATAATATGTCAGCAAAATTTTCACACTACAAATGAATTATGCTAATTAAATATATGGATTTAATATCATCAATATTATTAATATTATATCCTATATATATAATCCTATAATACATGTCTCAGAATAAGTAGGCTATATTGCACAGAAACCAAAGATATATGCAATTGCATACATTACTTACAATTTTGTTTATATATATATATATATATATATATATATATATATATATATATATATATATATATATATATATATATATACTAGTAGTAGTATTATACAGCTTATTTTCTTCAAAAAAATTAAATATGCACATTTTATAATCACCTCAAACACCTTAAATCACGAATCAACTTTTGTGAGCTGATGTGATAGAACAGTTTCTAGCTTTAATGCCCCTATCAGGCTAATTGAGACATATTTTCTCAACAGTTGTGTGTTCTCTTGCTGCCAGCAGATGTCCCATGGTACAGAGTTTCACCATGTTTGACAGGTTGGCTATTCACCTGTCAGTCTGAGCAGAATTTAGCCATGCTCCCCCTTCATTTATGCCCTCACGGTGAGCCAGCTATCAAGAATCGCTCTTTTTAAAACTTTGTTTGGAGTAGTCAGGCCACATGTGTCTCTGCGCCACTGACAAACTATGTGCAAGTGGTGACTGAGCCATCATGACAAATACATTACCCAAAAAGCCCCCATACTTTAGATCTGGCAGCAAATGTCATCATGATGTGTTTCAAAGCAGCTGTCTTTCATATTCCACTGACTGAGGTGAAAAAAGTGGAAAAAGAAAAAAACGCCAAACAGAAAGGCAGTAACCTGGATTTGAGTTTAATTCATTTTTTATTTTATTTTTTGTGAATAAATCTTCAATATAAGGCCTAATGCACATAGAATAGAATATTTTACACTCAAAGTGACATTTTCAAATTATATTGGCAAGCATTGTGTCATATTTTTTTATTTATTTTATTTATGCATTGGATGAAACGGCATGAGAATAATACTGTAAGCTCTTGGTATGAATCTCTCAATATACGTTTGTCTCAGTTGGCAGAAAGTTGGGGTCATTGTGGGCATTTATGTAACTCTACCTGACAGTGCTGCTACAGTGATGTGTTGTTAGAGTGAGGCCTATACTATAATGTGGTGACAGGATCAGTAGTGGATTTTACACCATCTCAGGCAAGAGATTCCTGTAAAAACAAAGCTCTTAAGCAGCCAATTTATAGTCCCTTCGCAATCTGGAGTAATGCCTATTTCTCTTGTTACCGTGGCAGTGAGCCTCTGGCACATGCTGTACTGTGTTTGAATGGTAGAAACATACATGACTTCATTGTGCAGGGATACAGCGAGCTGCCCGTGGCAGAACAGCAAGAGAACGAGAGCAGAGGAAGATCTCAATTCCATCCTATGGCATGAATAATGCTGCTGAATGGAAGAGCCAGATGTTTATTTAATGGAGGGCCTCGCAAAACCCACCAGAGTGCTTCTATTGTTTTAAAGCCCTTAACTCAGGGCCCTTCAATATGGTTTAAACAGTTTAAACATGCATCAAACTGCAATCAGCATTCTGAAGAGGCAAATGAAACACTGACGGACGGAATTAGACACAATGTCTTTCATTAAAACACTACGGATGTATTCTGTAAAACAAAGTGGATGTATGATGAACTGTAACGAATACAAAGTGAGAAATTGCCCCAGTTGAATTCCTTCCATTAAAGTCAAATCTGTCTTTCGCTCCATTCGTTTTTCTCTCGCCCCCTCCTCCCTTTAGTCCTCTCTGTCTTTGTTTGCTCTAACTCTTTGTTTCCAAGTCTCTCATTCCCACTGTTTGATTGGCAGCTACTAGGGCTCTGATTGCTGTAAATATGGACTTTTTTTGGGAAACAAAGCAGTTTAAATGACCTGTCAAAGTTGATTCCGGTGCCCCCGTGTCATTCACTCCCTTTCGATTCCATCAGCCAGCTTCTCATTTATGTGGGACGGTCAGACTGTTTTCATTGGCTGGGCATTCGGCCAGTGCCACAGGAGTTATGGACAGGTGTCACAAACAACTTCTGTCTCTCCTGTCTTTCCTGTTTATCCCAAGGGGGCGGCTGGATTCTGCAGACTAGACACTGACTGAACAGAGGTTAACTGCAGTGACCTTAGAGAGCACAACAACCTGCATTTTACAGAGTTGGACCTCAGGGACCTGTGGAAGTTTTCTGTGCGTCTGGTATTGAAGTCGTCGGGCCGTGGGACTGGAGTGATTCAGACTATTAGATGGTACTGATCACAATATATGATCAAGGCACAATTAAGACTCATTTTGAACTTTAGTCAGTAACTGGTCTGTGTGTGATAGTTTAACACCACCAGGTAAAGACATTCATGCTGCTTGTTTATTTCTTGTCTTTGAGCATCATTAAGCACAAATGTATCTCTTTCTCTCACACTCACACACACACAAGGATGCATCAAAATATATACATGAATTTAAATGAAAGTTTTGAAAAAAGTAAACTGATATTTCATACTGACACACTACAACAAAATATAGAAATAACTGCATTAACTGCATTTTAGCTGGTGAAAATACTATTGCATAAGCAGAAAATAATTTGGGCCACCACTGTATATACGTATATTTGACAGTATACAAGTGTTCAGATTACAGCTTTTTAAAACCATATTTAGGTACTTTAACATCCCCTCCCCACCCATGCAAGAAAGTTACAAGAAAGAGAGAGGAAAACAGGAAACAGATGTGAGAGAGCAAAAAAAAAAAAAAAAAAGGAATGAACATGTTAATCACATATGGCAGTAGATAAAACAGCCCTGACACACAACACATCCTAAGGCAGTTGTATGATTGTGTGTTGCATAAGTACAAATCAACCCCAGTCTTACACATGCTCCCTGGGCGTGTGAGGTGATGTCGCGAGTATACGATTTGCAATAAAAAAAACTTGGCTGTAGCAAAGCATGTCTTGTTCTCCTGACAGGCAGAGCACTGTTTGCATGGCCAGGGGTGAGTCTCAGATGCACGGTCCGACAGAGAGAGACTCCCACCATTTTCTGATAATGATGTGCCATGCTTCCTCAGCTGTCTGTGCCTGCTCTCTAAAGTGTTATTTATTTATTTCTTTTTATGACAGATAAGCTCAGAGAACTAAATGGCTATTTAAAGCTGTCAGGACCTGACACACATTACCCACTCATTTACATGTCTCTAAGCATGCTCCATCAGGACGACACACAAACTCTAAAGCAGCTACAGTACTTCAGGCTTTAATGAAATACGCCTTTCCCTCCGTTTTCCCTTATTTGGTACTTTCAAAGTGCTTGGTAACAAGAGATCATGTCTGAGAGGGATGAGCGAAATACACAGTTTATGATGTGAAATGGTGTCAATTCAGGGGGAATTTAAGTTGCGTAGGCCACACATATGTATATGTGATTTTGTATACACACACACACACACACACACACACACACACACACACTTCTCTTCTCTGTTCACACCAAGGATGATAACGCTAAAGTACTACTTACTACTTACAGCCCAAAGCTGCAAACAACAAAACTGCAGTGTGCTTATGGTAAACTAAACATTATTGCACATTGGTGTGGACACTAATATATATATATAGTTATCCTTATTGATATGAACAGGCAGGCTTTATTATATCTAGCTAATGTAAGTGTAAGGATGTGTGTTTGGTTAATAAATGTTTTGTCTCCAACACTGGTGCATTTGAACTCTAAGACTGATGATGAAGCTTGTGAAAAGTTTTCTTGCCAAAGTCACCCCACTTCTGCAGCATGTTCAGGTCTAACATAAATAACACTTGCCCTGTCTGTGTGACGGATGATTGGATATAAGCAGAAAAATATAACAGGGCACACAAAATACCTTGACTATATACAGTGGTTATATCTGGCCAGTGCACTGCAGACACTTTTGACGTGTCATAACTGAGTTTGCTGCATAATTTCCTTTGTGTAGAAATCCTTCTGCTTTCTTACTATAATCACCTTTGGAATATTGGCTCAAATTTCCCTCCTCTCTGACCTTCAGCCTTCTCATGTTCTCCAACCTTTCTAAAGCAGTGCAGCCCACCCCTTGTTGCTTGTGTTTCCATCTTGACAGGTCCGTGGTGTTACTCAGAGGGTTGTGCCTCCTGCCCGAAGCCCTCTATCTCCTCACAGAAGCAGCTGTTTTTACACGACTGTATCATCCTCCGGGGCTCCGGTGGGACTCCATGCAGCATCGTTAATCACAGCACCTCGTGCCTTCCTGGAGCTGAACCTCTTCTGCGGCACCATCCATCATAAAAAAGCAGAGTATGTGCTTTGGCTTTTCAGGAATAAATTGAGACACCACAAGAAAAGAGAAAAGCAATTAAGAAAGGTGTTTGGCCTATCATTCACAGGCTAATGTGTCAAAATCCAAGATCGGTGAAGGGTTGTTGTTTTTTATGCTTTTGATCCAATCAGTCAGATGAAAATTGATAAAGAGAAAGTCAAAGAAAGAAATATGAATTATGTGGTTTGGTCTGGCACAATTGAGTACTACAATGAATTTTTGAATTTTTGGCCGAAGTTTAGGATTGACTTTTCTGGGTTTGCTGCAGTTGCAGGAATAAGTATGTGAAGCTTTGAATTAACCGTCATCATTATGTAATGCAAGGTTCCAAAACAATGCAAAAGCAATAACAGTGGCTTTGAAAATCAAATCAAAGATAGTCAAAGATTTTTACTGAAAACCTTTGTGAGAGAGAAGTACTGGTGTCTGATTCAGGAAATAATCATCTGCCTGAGTAGTGTATTTTAGGTGAACCAGTTGATCCAGTTTAGAAAGCACTCTGAATTATTTGTTCACAAATTTGATTCAGTCTTCTTCACAGTGTGTTTAAATAACACACAAACAATGACATCTTCATGTCTTCATTTAAACATTCACAGTGCAGAATATGAACCCTTGGATCAAATAACTGGTTGGCTTCAACAACATTTAGGGAGACTTATTGCAATATTTCCATTTACAAAAATCAGTTCAGCGATGCTTTTGGGATATGGGTGTGAATCACTCTCTTGAGGTCATGCCAAACCATCTGATTTGGGTTGAGGTCATTTCTGTTGAAGAAATTACGTTGCTTTATTCCTATGCTTCGGGTAAATGTGTTGTTGCATTACCCAACTTCATTCAAGCATCAATTGGTGGACAGATGGCCTTACATTCTCCTGCAAATGTCCTGATAAACAAGGGAATTCAATGTTCTGTCGATGATAGCAAGCTGTCCAGGCCCTGAGGCAGTAAAGCAGCCACAAACCATCATGGCCATATACAGTACTTAACAGTCAGGTTCAAATGTTGGTGTGCTATGCCTTGTTTTTTACTTTGGTTTCATCTTTACTATTAAAACAGATTAATGCATCCTTGCCGAATAAAAGATTAATTTCTTAAAAAAAAAAAAACTTACTAACCCCAAATTCTGAATGGTAATGCATAAATACAAGCATACAAGGATCAGTAGATAACTTCTCATTAGGTACTCGTCAGAATTAGTGTGATATCAACTTTGCTTTGAATAAAGTTAAACCTCTGTTCTCTTGTTTAGCATTCATGCTGGCAAATAATCCTCTGATCTTTACTGGGGAAAGTGAGAGAGGGAAAGAAAGGAGAGAAGGAAGAGGATTTTGCTGTTGATAGCAGAAGACGAGATAATGTATGCCGAGTTTATGCCTTGAAGTCATGGGCAGCAGGGAAATGTGGAAATGGGTAATGAATTTCTCATTAAGTCCTGGTTAAGGTGGAGTAATGAAGGGCTGATATTGTGTAATTATCTGTCTACATTATACTCATAGTAAAGTGTTCCAACGCATTTGTTGCAAATTGACCATGTGAAGGAGGGGCGAAATTAGGGCAATTTTAATGCATCATTAAGATCACGCAATATCAGCGGGAGTGAGTCATCTTAGCAGTGCATGTCAGATGAATATTAGATTAGTGCAATTTTGTTTTCACATTACTTCTGATTATTATCTTATTTGAAATTCAAGGTAAATCATTAAAAGAAAAATATTCAATATTTGTAATACTTCGGAAACAGACTAAAATATAAATTGTTATTCATTGAAAATCTTGATAACCACCCTAGCTTTATTTGCATGTTAATTAAACAAGTAGTGATGTCTGATACATGAATGAATTGTTCTATCATTTAATCCATTTCCCTAAGTCGGTCTGAATGATTTGTTAATGTTAAAAAAAATAAGACTGATCTGGATCTTAATTTCAGAATTTTCATTATTAGATGAACTATTGGATTGGGTGGAGTATGTACTGTAGTTTAATGAGAACTTGTCACCTGGCTTGGCTGGCCAAGAGGTCCTTATTTCACAAGATCTGATTAGTTGACATTTCACTTTAACCTTGAGTCGAGAGAACGTTCTGTCACTGGAGGGTGAGGGGGAAAAAAAGAAGAAAAGAAATGATAATCAGCACAGCGGGTTGACTGAAAGTACATGGACAATTTTGTTTGCAAAACATGTTAACTTGTTCAACACGACCATCTTCGCCAGTTCCTACAAACATTTTAATGGTCCTCTCATACAAATGACCACATCATTTGCTCGGACCACAAATGTGATATAATAACTCAATCAGTCGAGATGTTAGTGAAAATGAACTCCAGCCCGTCCTTATGTCAGACTTACAATTACTGGAGATTACAAGAGAATTATTGCCACATGTTCTCAATAAAAACACCATAATCTCTCTCTCCCAGCACATTAAGGTGCTTTTGTTTGGCATTCAGTTGAGAGAGGGAGAGAGGGAGAAAGGAGGCTGAGGGACATAGACAGCATACTGAGTGACAGTATGCTACTATCGTCATTATAGCTCACAGATTTATGTAGTGTTGGAAAAATCAGTAAATATCAAATATTATACTGAAATGTGTTTTAGAAAGGGAATTTGGCTGAGCGTCCCCTGTCTTGAAGCACACGTGTGTAAATTTTTCAGATTACACACACACACACACACACACACACACACACACACACACACGCACGCACGCACACACACACACACACACACACACACACACACACACACACACACACACACAGTTTCTAGCACACTAGAAATCTCACTCACCATGCTACATGGAAGTTTAATGCTTTTAAAGAGCTAGATCAAATTGTGTACTACATCTAAATCAGCGTTCGCAAGCTTATACACTCATTCAGCAGAGAGGCAATTTATAAATCTATGCTTTTGTATGTATTTGACTTTCTGGTTCTTATAAGTGACTGGACCACAGTTAATGTGATGAACTAAACCTGTAAGAATTTAAATGAATTAATAAATTCACAAAAATGTGGAGCTGATATAAATCGGGAAATGTATTTATTTATTTATTTTTTCTAGAAAGGTTATCCATTGAAATGATTTTCAAACATTTTACAAGTGTCCTAAATACCATTTGGGCCACTGTATGCCACCTTAAGTCCTTCCCTAAGTTTCTATGTATTTGCTAATATCTTAATATCTCATTCAGATTCAACTTCTCAGACGTCTAAAACAAAGACTGTGCTCTGGAGTTTAATTTAAGAATGCTAGTGTGTCATTTAAAGAGGTATGGAGAGAGTTATTGATAGATGAAAGGCTAAATATGGAAGTACACAAGACATTGATCCCATTGGAGAGGTCACTCCTGATGGGAAAACAGCACACAAAGAGCATTCTTATTGAGCTTCACTGTTGTTAGGATGTTTCTCCTCAATAAATGCTTTGTTTCACTAAATTTGTTTAATCAGACTGCGTTCGAGTGGGTGTGTCAGTGGTACTAGGCAGCTTTCATACAGGAAATAAGTGCATATGTTAGTTCAAATAAAGTGCATGGAAATATGAGCCTGACCTCCCTCTGTTAGTAAGGACTGTAAAAGTTATCTTTATTGCTGAGGGGAAAATATACATCTAACACTGGTTATATGACAAAGCAGAAATTGTTCGCATGTCCTTAATGGTGCTGTGAGTTTTAACTCCAAAAGCATGTGTTTCGAATATAGATAGTTGTTTTACGTTTTTCAATACTGCTGTCAAACAATTTGGTTGTGTTTTAAAATGTAATTGTGGAACTGAAATGTCGAAACCAAAACATCAGTATGGCTTGGGTTTCTAATGTTTCTAATTTGTAAAAATATGCTGAGGGAATGACAAAAGTTTAACTTGAGCTAGCCAAGAAAAACACATCAGACACTGGTACGCTGTGGGACAGACTTTCTTTTAGAGGCATAATCAATGTATCCTTTGTTGCTGGTGAAAGGAAAGAGAACTATTGTCAAATACAAATAGGGTATTTTTTTTACAAGAAGCATGACTTTTAAAATATTCCCATGAACACTTTACTAAATGGAGGTTCAAAAACAGACAGAGTACTTCTCCACAAGCAAGGACCGCACCGGAACATCTGGCAAAATCATGCATATGAAACAAACCTTCGTATTGCACAAGAGTATGTGAAACTGAAGCGGTCAATCAAGGGGTTGCATTTTTATGTGAGAAGCAAGAAAATGAAACACAGAGTATTATGACATACATGAGAAATGTAGTCTAACGCTGTGTGAAATAGAGATGAGAACTGTACGATTTTTAATGATTCTGGTTCTGATTCCTCCAAAAAATTGCAGGTTCCAAACCGGTTCCTTAACAGTTCCATTAACTGATTAATTATTAATTATTTTAGTGCTTTTAATTAGTAAATATTAGCAAATTAGGAGATTACTTTAATAAATACATTTGATAAAATTTTGGCTTTAGTTTACATTCTTTTTAGAAACAATTAATGCAGTCCAGTAACTGAAGATACTATCATTTTGTCATTAATCAAAACTGTTTGATTACCAATATTCTGGTTACCAACTTTTTTTCAAAATATCTTTTATGATAAAACAAAAAACAAGAAAAAAACAAAACAAGAAAAAATAATAAAAAATCTTACAGCTTTGGAACAACTTGAGTTTGAGTAAATAATGACAGATTTTTTTTTTTTCGGTCTTTCATTTAGAAGTCATCTGTATATCTATATTAAAAAGAAACAGCATTTGAGAATCAAGCTACAATAGCTGTATTTTCTGAATCTGTAAAAAGAACCAACCCAGAGTCATGAGTTTGGGATGTGGACTACAGTGTTTTGATGGCTCCTAAAAGTCATTTGTTCAGGAATCAGACTACACAGGTTGCGATTTATGTTTTTAAGCCAATAAAAATAACTATTCACTCTTTCTGTAATCGGACAACAGTGTTTGTGCTCTATATTCCAGTTCTGAAAATACATCTTTAATAAATCTAAAAAATGTGATGAAAGATAAAGAGGCAGTATGACAGATCAATCTACCTGCTTCATAGAGAACAGTGGCTTGGCTAAGCCCAGGGTTGTGGATGCTGCTGGGGGCATTTAGTGAAGCTGTTAATGTGAATTTGGCTGCTGCTTACAGGCTCTTTGAGGAAGCTCTAGGTCTGAGAGAGGCCAAAGTGTTTCATACCTGCCTCCCACCCATTGCCCCCTGCTCCCTCTCCCCATCAAAAATGCAAGATTTTTATTTGTCACATACATGGTTATATCCAGCACAGAACAACGGGCCCTTGCATCATTGGACTTTCTCACCTTCTCAAGCCCAACACAAACAGAGTACGATGTGGAAAAAAAGATCCCTTTTTCCCCAAGAGTATGCAAGAGAGCTTCACCAGATGTTTATAAACCATAACTTTGAAATATGGCACGTAAATGCTTTCAGGCTGTCATGTAGCGTTAATACCGAGAGAACGACAAAAAAGTCTAATCATTTCCAGATGAGGATTTTTTCTCTCTTTTACTCACGTTGGAACGCGAGGAGTGTCCAAGCTTCATAAATCTGAAATATGTGCTGGCTCTCTATAATTTTTTTTTGCTTCCTCTGGATGCCCCCCACCCAGCTGCAGAAGAAAAACACAGAATTGAAGTGGGCTACAGAGAGCTTGGCCTCGTGGGTGGGGGTAGGTGGAAGAGTTACTGCCCTCTAGTTCATTATAAAAATCAGCTCAGAGTGTTTGCCTTTCTGAGTGGTTTCCTCATGCAGTATATCGGTGGTGGAAAGACACCAACGTTTATCATTCATTTTGATGAAAATAAATCCATAAAACATGCAAAATCGGCTCATTTTGGCACCATTTCCCCTCACCATTCACTCTAAGATGAAAACAAACAACGAACAGCCCACAAAAAGTGCCAAACAGCAGCGTGACCATGAGGAAGTAGTTTTACAACTGTAGAGCATATAGTGCCTATGAGACTCAAACCTGGCTTCTCGCTCAATGGAATTCAGAATAAAGGCGAAGAGCAGCAACACCACACTGTAAAGCCTGCAGGGCATTTGGACACCATGATTAGATTGAGTCCAATAGTACAACCAAGATGTCAAAATGATGGAGAAACACGCAGTTGACCTGCAGGTCTGGAAGCCATTAGACAGGTTTGAGGCAACACTACACCACACACAGACAGCCATTGCATCCATAATGGCCGTGGGTGTTTGCTATCATATTTCCCCACCTTTTTCATTATATTTTAGGCTCTACTTTGTGGTTGGGGTTACCTACATGTCTGTTTAAAATGTGTCAATGACCTAACAGATAATAGCTGTAGTGTGTTATAATAATGGTTGAATTTTTTTCTCCCCTTCTCTCTGTTATGTACACATATATATACACACACACAAATCAACACGCTCACAGCTCCTGCATTACACCTCACTGTTTATGGAGGTTACAAAAGTGCCAAATTCATGTTCTCACATAATAATTCCCAGGTTTCCAAAGTCATGAAGAATCCCTATTATCTCCCTCCCCACAGATGAACTCATTCACAAAAAGGTCCATATCACACGCTGCACACGGCCAAACTAGAAGGCATTACCTCGATATACTGTAGTAAAGAACTGTATATCCCATGAGGAAACGAGCAAGAGCTTCTTGAAAACGCTCACATACACTCAAGCGTAATTGGGATTCATACATATTTTAGACGTGCAAAGTTTCCTCCCCCCGGACAGAAGTTTCTTGGTCCTTGAGATTAAGCACTCATCTTCGTATTGACATGTTTGTGCAGTTGTAGGTGTTTCGATTTAAGCCCAATCGATTCCTTTAAGTATCTAATATAAGGAAGGCAGGCCATAAACATGTCAAATTAGTGGTAATGAATAGCACCGCACAAGTAGAAGGGGCTGTCGAAGCCCGTACGAGGGACAATACATTAGGAAGAGTTATATGTGGCTGCCCTCTCCAGCGCAGAGGGTTAAACGGTGCCTTGGCAGCCTCTGCTCCAAAGTGGATAGGGCTATGTGGTGGTCACACACTGTTTCATTGGCTGGGGTACAACAGCAACAAGCAGAAATTAATGTGAATCTGTAGCTGATTTTAGTGGGCAAAAGGGCCTGTAAACAGGAGGCTTTCACAAGCCCTCCAGCCCAGAGGAGATGAGCCAGGAGTCAGCTATGAACGTGCCAAGATGGAGGAAGGGGGTGGTGGCAAGAATGGATGTGTAGATGGAAAGATAGATATTTCACAATCACACACACAAATTGGAGATGGATGGATGGACAAGTAAACTATAAGGCCTATATGAAGATGCAAGAAAGACAGGCAGAGAGAAACAGAGGCAAAGAGGAAGGGAAAACAAACGTGCACATTTATTTTCCCTCGTATTTTTAAAACAGCGAAAACCACCCCACGTTAATAAACCATAATTCCTTTCAGACAGTATTGTATGTTGTTACAAGAACAGCTGGGGCATGTTTTGTCTCAGTGTCGTGGTTCGTAGACATATTTCCTGAAATGAAGGGGTGTACAAAAAGATCTTGTACCACACATATCTGTCTTTACGACTTATCTAGCTATATACGTTTGTATGAATACTGCATTTAAATACAGAACTGTTTCATTAAATTGCAAATCTTCCATCACTGATACACAACATTAATCACCAATTAGCTTGTCTTGTGACTTTGCAGTTCTGTCATTATACTATAATGGCACTTAATAATGCTTGGGAAACGTAATTAAAGAAAAAAATATGTAACATGGGAAATCACTACAATGCATCAATCAGTGGGTCTCTGTCAATAGAGAGTTCTGTCAAATGAACAAGCTTCTATTCTGACCCCATTAAGAACAAATCAAGGGCTGATTTGCTCCATGTCCAAATGTCACACAGAATTAGTGCTATACAAGACAGCGATAATTACGTTTGCCAGTATAGTTCTCAACTGGAATACTAACATGGAAGCAAAGGATTGGACAGAACAAAAAATTAAAAAATGAAGTTTAAAAGGTTTAAAAAAAAACATTCACCCCTTTATTTTTTTATTTTTTTATTGTTTTTACAATTAAAGCCAATGGAGTCAAGTGTTCTTTTGGACCCTATTGACTCATTGTACGGTCAAAACATTCTTCAAAACATCTTCTTCAGGTTTGTAACTACATAAGGGTGAGTAAATTATGACAGATTTTAATTTTTTTAGGTGAACTATCCCTTTAAAAATTGCAAAGATCTGTCCTCACATTTACAGTAGCTGTTATTGAATGTGTTTAGTTAAAGGGATACTCCACCCCAAAAAAAAAAAAATCATTAATCACTTACCCCCAAGTCGTTCCAAACCCGTAAAAGCTTTGTTCGTCTTCAGAACACAATTTAAGATATTTTGGATGAAAACTGGGAGGCCTTTGACTGTCCCATAGACTGCCAAGTAAGTTATACTGTCAACTTCCAGAAAAGTTTGAAAGGCATCGTCAGAATAGTCCATCTGCCATCAGTGGTTGAACCGTAACATTATGAAGCGACGAGAATACTTTTTCTACACGAATAAAACAAAAATAACCACGTTATTAAACATTTCCTTCAAGAGTCTCTTCTGTGTCACTCCACATCACTCAAACTGCCTACGCTCTTCTGTATCTACCGCACCACAAGGATGCACTGTTTTCTTTCAAATCAAAGCTAAATACACGTAGAAACAGTGCATCCTTGTGGCGCGGCTCATACAGAAGAGCATAAGCAGCATACGGCGATATGAAGAGACAGAGAGGAGACTGTTGACAAAGGAATTGTAGAATAGAGTCGTTATTTTAGTTTTCTTCACGTACAAATAGTATTGTCAAATAGTACAGTTGAACCACTGACTGGCAGATAGACTATTCTGACGATGTCTTTCATAGTTTTATGGACCTTGACAAGATCGGAGACGAACGAAGCTTTTACGGGTTTGGAACAACATGGGGGTAAGTGATTAATGACAATTTTGGAGAGTATCTCTTTAATGAATGCTGTTAGAGGTCACTTAGATCGATCAGGTATCAGAAAAGCCACAGATCACCGATGTGTAATGCACTCTTTCAAATGCACCTGCCATAATTGAGTGACGTGCACATGCTCTATTAGCTTTGTGGATTTATTGTGTGGTCCCTTTCCATTTATCTTCTTTATGATGTTGTAATCATAACCACACATTGTGATAAATAATTACTGCCATGGAATAAACAGCTAAACACACCAGTACCTGCACTAATGGCTCCACATTCATAATTCAGCTATCTCACTCCTCTGCCACTCTGCAGTCAATTTACTGAATCACGGCCAATTGGCAGCCACAGCAGGAGGTGAGAATAGCCAGAGCAATCAAACGAACGGTAATATATGCAGGTTTGTCTAACAGAGTTCATGTTGCCTCATTCTCTGTGGTGCCACCTGTGATATCTAAACTGTTAAATGCAGCCTCCGTCATCCATTAGGTCCCTCCGACCCTCTCATTAGTCCTACTCACAGCAAATTACCTGCAGCAATTAGAATAAATATCAAACACAACAAGCGCCACTGCGAGCCCTGGCCACGGCACATTCAGGTTCATGCAGGAACACCTACTGTGGGTGTTCTGATTAAGGTGAAACTTACATCAGAGCCCTGCAGTGCATATAGTGAAATAAGCAACAAACTGCTGAAGATGGACCCTGATCTGCAGAATATGAAGTAAATCATGACTTATGCTTTTGACCTTTTCTCTGAGTGCACGTTAATAGCAGTAAATCTGCAGTCATGTCTAGAAGAAACTGTCTACAGTGCAAAAATCTAGGAAGCTTTTGCAAATCAAGCCTGTATGAGAATGGGCTATTAGGCTATAGAAAAACACGCAACAATAATACAACAATGATTAGAAGATTAACCTAGAGAAAAACATTTTTTATAAACAGTTATTAAAAACATTTTACAACCTCTCAATAGTAATTGTTATATTAGTACCCAATAAAGAGAGACGGGATATATCGGCGTAAAAAAAAAAAAAATGCCCGCCTTATTGAAGGGTCGTTTCAAACCAAAGTGTTCAACTGGTCACTTCAAAAGACCCTTCAGAATGAAGGATTTCGAAGGGTACAATTGATGGCACTTCAGGGCAGGCTCCCATGATCCATTGCACAGATTCTTTGCATGATGACAGTGCCTCCGTGTGGGCACGTGATTATGACACAGAAGGGCTCTTCAAGAAACAGTTGTTTGTTCTCCTACACCATTCAACCCCTTGATGCTCTCAGTCCGGAGGGTAAACCCTTTGAAGGGATTAGGGCATAGGGATGTGCCCTTCCAAAAGGAATGCAGGGTATGTATCCAGATGAGACAGTGTTCAAAAGGCCAGAATGGATTTTTGCATTTAAAAACATGAAACACAGGAAAGTGGAACATAAAAACATATAGTTCAATATCCACTATCCACTTTGAATGTTTTAAGTGGTTACGGTAACTTACCGTGATATAGTCTTTAGATCATTGATGGTTTTAAAGTCAGTGTCCTTCAACGGTGCTGCTCCTGTCGGTTATGTAGTTTCTCTACACTCCTAAACTAAAAAACAAAACTGTTGATTAATTCAGATTAACATGTTGCGTAAGCTGTGAAAGGACTATGAAGGTAATACAGTAGCAAAACTCGAGAGGTTGAAAATCTGAATGTGAGAATATTCATATTAACATTCGCATTTGTAAGTTGAAATTTACACCCACAGCACTGATGTGAAAAACTGAATCTTTCAATTTGTACACAGACAATGATCAAACCAGTGTTTTGAATTGGAAGATGTAGATTAATAGTTACAAATGTATAGAATGACCTTCACACAAAGAAAATGACACCACATTTACGACATATTTACTTTTGCACTTTAAGTTTCACTGCACAACGTCAAGTCAGCACTTACAACCTCTAAGATCTGGCAGTAAGTTCAAATCCTAGTGCTCTGACTTTTGCTACTCCTTTTGCGGTATTCCTGTTGCAAAACACACTTGTGCACTTGTGCATGCAGAAGAGAGAGAGCAGAGCTGGGGGCGGGGCTTTAGTCCGAATGAAGACATTTTATTGATCGATGCTCGACCAATGAACAACGCCAGCCTGTAAAAAAATAGTGTAAGTGTAATTAATTTACACTCACAGTTTGAAAATGTTAAATACAGTCAGAAAATGTTCCAAAAATTTGTTAAGTGCATCTTTTATTTATCATATGTTCTCATATTTGTTTTATTTTTAACATGTTTCTAAAGTCATCATTTTGTTATAATCCTATTTTTATCTGTGTACTATTTGCAATATTTATTATTTAGACTCCTTTTATGATGTTATTTTTGGCGAATTGATGGCCTATTAATAAACTGGGGTAAGTTTGTTCCTCAAACATCGCTGTAATTATTAATTATGATATTTATATATAGAAACAGCAATTAAAAAACGAAAACCCATAAATATATTGTCCTTATTTATTCATTTGTAGACAATCACATGTGAGATTTTAGTGATATTTTGAGCACCGAACTAGGAAATGTCCCGAGTTATCATTTGAGAAATCTGGTACATAATTTTTTTTTTAATTAAAATATAATATTTCAACATTAATATATAATAAAATATATAAGGCTATTACATATAATAACTGTTATATAAACGTTAACAATACCACTGACCTTGTGAGCCTATATGATTTTCAGCTTTCTTTATTTTACAACAACAATAAACCCAATGCATCCAATTCAATCCCACCTCTGAGAGGGAATTGTCACTCCAAATGTTTTGACATTACATGTCCTTTATGGTCCGCTAAAGACCTGATGAGTAGAACAGAGGAGTCATGTAAAAGACATTTGGTTTTGCATTCACTGCATTATTGTGGTCGTTTTGTGTGTGAAGTGTCTGTGCGCCTGAAGAGGTCCTTGGGCTGAAACACAATCCCAACCCCCCCTATACCCCTTATTCCCCACATCCCACAATCCCCATGGCTCGGCCTACAGTGTTTTTGTGTTGTGCGATGACAGGCATGCGTCCCCCGGGAGGTATGCCCCCCAACCTGTACCCCCATGCTCAGGTACCAGGCAGCATTTCCTTCTGTATTTTGGTGCCTTCCCGCATCGAACATCGAACATCCCTCTCTGATCTCTGCTTTCTCTCTGTATCTCTGTGGAATATGAGGACCCTCTCGCTCTCCATATCTCTCTGTATCGTGTTCTTCTCTCTTGTGGCTTTTTATTCATTCAAATTTTTTTTTTCCTTTCCAATCCGTCGTCTTCGTCTTGCTCTTTCCTTGTTTTCTCCTTTTCTCTGTTCTCCCAAAGCTCCCCAAGCTCCCCGGTGGGACCCCTGTTTTTTCCTCTCAAAGATGCCTTTCAGCTCTCCCCCTCTATCCCTGCTCATGGGAAGAGCTGGAGACGAGCTGCTTTATTTATTAATTTATTTATTTGGTTCGGGCTGAGGTAGTTCCTGCATGTATTAGTCTTTATCTTAAGGTATCAGTGCAGTAAAGAACATTTCCTGCATGACTAATAATTTAAATGATATGCAATAATGTTGTATGGATTACATCAGGACCTGGCTGGAACATCTGGAATGCATGCAAGTTGAAAATTTGTCCAGTGCAACATATTATTTGTATATTAATATTATGTAGTAATTTGTCTCAAATATTAAACATAATTACAAATATTAAACATAAACAAAACTTAAATATATAGTTGATAATGTAGAAATTCAGAAATACCAACCCGATCTCACGGCAATTCGTACATTTTTCACAAGGTGGCTTATTCGTACGAATTCATACGACCACACTCGTACAAATTCATACGATTGGTGCCAAATCGTACGTATTTTACGAGTTGCACAATTCGTATGCATTTGTGCGAATGACCTACACCCAACCCCGCCCCTAAACCTAACCGTCACTGGGGTTTAGACAAATCGTATAAAATCGTACGAGTGAAGTCGTGCAAAATTCGTACGAATAAGCCACCTTGTAAAATACGTACGAATTGGCCGTCAGATAGCGTTGGAAATACTCATTCAGTCTAAATTTTCCCCTATTTATTAAAATAAAAAATAATTTTTTTTTAAGTAAAATTAAATAAAAATAGCATAATGCCCTTACCTCTCACTGCTTTTTTTCCAATATAAACTTTTAAGGAGTTTTATCTAGTTCATCTCAATAGTTTCTCCTAGAAAGCAATGTGTTTTAAATTGATCTTCTGTCAAGACCAAATGATCTGAGCTTTGGTATCCACATAAATTTGATTGCCCACAATTTTCTCATTTATGACTGTTTTTACTTCTTCCGATGAGATGCTACTTAAACGGCATAGCCGAGAACTGAAGGAGCAATCTCTGAGTGATATACATTTTCCTCTTTGTGCGTAACACTCATGCTCTGATGTTTCAGCTTTATAAGCCATATAAAAATAATCAGCACACTCATTAACGCAGGAAGAGGCTGATTTGCTCTATAGAGTTCCTGTCAGTGAATGTCAACAATGACAAGTAGAGAGAGACGCACACACACACCTCTGTTCATATTGTCATCTATCACTCATTCCTGTACATTAGCTTCCAGACAGTCTTCCCCTGGGATCTGTGATGAAGAGAGAGTCGGAAGAGTGACAGAAAGAGAGAAAAAGTAAGAGAGAGAGAGGAGAGATAAGTAATCCTTCACTTGTGACGTTTAATGTTCAAATGAGCTTTGTTTGCTAAGTGCCTCACTGCAGGGTGTGGACTGAAGGTTTTGGGGGTGAGGGGGTGTCTCTCAATAATCCATTAGCTAATGGCTGTCCAAAGCTCTGCCATCTTACCTCCATACGGCAGCCGACTGTACAAAAATACAGTACATAGAACTGTACATAGAACTGAAAATTAGCATAATCAGACATTAGAACTTGGTAGCAATATAAAGAATTCAAAGATCCGACTTGATTCAGAATAAACCTGTGGCATGTCTGACTGAATATAGAAAGAGAGAGAGAAAAATACTAATATATTAAAATAGAAAATGCTTACTTTTCAACTGTAATCAAATTCATCAATATTACTGTTTTTAAAGTATAAAAACTTTTTTTTTACTGTTTGAACTACAGTCTTGGCACAAGAGGCTTTTTAAAAAAAAAAAATTATTTTGGCCTACAGGTTTAGATATAATAAGCGAATAATGTCCTATCTTTAAAAAAAAAAAAAAGGCTATTTATGCCTGATCGAACATTTAAAATAAAATGATTTCAACTCATTTGTGGCCTTCTCTTTAATTTAGCAAACAGACAACTACCAACTCTGGCTTTGAAACAACAGCAATTCCCACTGAAACCATGTGCCAGATTTGAATTGAATGACTCAAGATATTAACGATTCAAACTTGCATTTCACTAATGTTTCAGGGTCAGGTGAAGCTCTCTTTTAAGCTGTGGTGGAGTTCGCCCTCATGCAGTTGGGTCAGCAGAATCTTGCCAGTGACTTTTACAAGCTAATCAGATCAAGAGCATTTTAAATTAAACATGCAATCTAAAAAAAGGAAGAAATAAATTTTTGCTGATGACCGTAAATGCAAATGATGAGTCAATTAAATGCAACGCGCAGTTCAATTAATAAGTTGAGGAGCCCATCATTATCCTGTTTGCGACATTCCCACATTCATTACGCCATCAGGTATATAATAATTTAATGAATGGGGCTAATTAAAATGTGCTACTTTTTTGAGGGAATTGGCGGGTTGGGGTAGAAAAAAAGTGGGCTGGGCCCAAGGAGAGATCATTCCCCGGAGATAACGAATAATCAGACATCTGTTGGCAATAAGATGGCACAAAAATAACATGCTGGGATACTTTTGTATCATCTATTTTCCTAACATGCCCCCAAACACCTGCTTTTGGAAGAAAGGCTCAAGCAAGACAAAAGACACTCAAAAAAAAAAAAAAAAAAGAAAATCACTGACAAGAAGTAACTTTAATTTAATATCGTGAACTTTGAAAAGTTATTTTACAGCTTTCATCAAAAATGATAACAATCTATACAGTAGTTTTTGTCTTGAGTTTTCCTATCAATAGAACGGTTCAGTGTGTATCCAGTCAAAAAAAAAAAAAAAACTCTGTAACAAACAAACACAAGAATAGGAGGCAGGAAAAAAAGGAGACCAGCTTTTTTGGTTCGAGTCTTGTGTCCTTTCAAATGCTAGTCATTTTATAAGGAGTCCTAACAAAGTAACCATGGCATAACAGCCACATATGGAAAAGACAAACATTGTGAATGGTCAGTCATTTCTGATAAAAAGTCCTCACACATCAGCATATTAAAAGCAATTTTTCTGTTAGGTGGCAGAGTTCAGATACACATTACAGGAGGGAAGATTTAAACCATCATGAAAGAGACCTGAAGACGATCATCGAGGGCTGATTCGGCTGATTACAGACTGGGAGTCAGAACCTCAGCTCCGGGGGCAAGGCATTGTGCTCTGATATCGAGTCACTTTGCTCAGGGTGAGAAATTCATCAGCGGTACCTTACAAAGTGCTGTGGCATGACCCAAGACATGCAGGTTCGCATGCACCTCCAGCTAAAGTGAACATCCACTTCAGAGCGCATGGTGACACTGTAGAATATGGCTTTGAGCTTCTCCTGCTCTTGTGAACGCAGCAGACAAATGACTGAAAAAAAGGCAGCCTTTTGCTTTAAATTAATGAAAAAGTGCAACCAATCACACTAGCATTACATCAAATATAAATCATATAGTCTCTCTTTATAATCCTTCAGGTTCCTTCTCATTTTCCTTCATAATACAAACAACAGAAAAAGAACAAATAATTAATTCAACCCTCCTCACTTTAAGTAAAACAGACCAATTTGTGCTTTTTGTTCTAGAAAGAAATCCCTTAAGGAACTGTGTGACTATTGTTACTGGTAGTGGTGGTTGTAAAGTCTGTACAAGTGATTGTACGCTTATGGGTTTGCATTGTTAAGGCATCAATACTGCTGGTACTGATATATGTGAGATATAATGGAATAGACAGATCTATAAGCAGGCATAAATAATCAGATAAATAAAAGAGGAAAGACAAAAAAAAAAAAAAAAAAAAAAAAAAAACAGATTAAATCTTCCATCGAAAACGTCTTTCTAGGTTTGACTCGCAAAATAAAACCATCTCTCTCAGAGAAGAGCCCATGCATATTATTACAATAGTACAGGTTGTAAGCCTCAAAGAAAAGATATATATTTATATATTCATCATATATTTATATATATATAATTTGTTTTAATCTACGTAACTAAATGCTGTGAGATGCTACTTTTTTGCCATACATAATACAATTTCAAAAGGAAAAAAAAATTACTTACAAATTATACAGAAATAGACAATGGCGTTTTACGAATAGAACTCAAAAAAAAAAAAAAAATAATAAAATAAAAATTGGAAGCTTGACATGATACAAAACATGGGTCTAAATTCAAACAAAAACATCAACAATAAAGACAATGCCGGTGATGAAAGTGAACAGATGGACAAACAATCACGACAAACCTTACACAAGCAAACTTAATTTGGGGAGAAAAGCAATATACAAAATCTGGATATACATACATTATTTATATGGATATTTTACAGAGACTCCCCTCTTTTTGTCTAGAATCCATTACTTGTGTTTGCTAAAGTTGTGAGATTTTATGTAATTTATGCAATGAACTGAACATCAGTTTTATTATGAGCTGCCTTAAGCCATTCTGAGATAAATACAAATGAAACAAAGATTTTGGCAACAGAAAGTATATGTACAAAAATAGACGACTATCAAAGTGAGCCAATCAAACTGCTGTATGTTAGGTGTTTGACACATTTGGAAAGCATTTTTCATACAGTGCTGTCTAAACATGAACATTCTTTGCTAATTCAAGTCATGTCCCCCAAAAGAAGCCAAAGAAACACACAAAAAGGGGAAAAAGGGTTGTTTTAACAGTCGGCTCTGAAACTGTATACTTCATTTAACCTATATCCTTCACTAGCAAACACAACAAGCCAAACACATTCAAATTGATACATCACAGTTTCATTTTCCATAGGCAAAGCAAAAACAACTCCTCACATTCCTTGAGCACACATAAAATGCAAAGTAAAAAAAAAAAAAAATATATTAAATGGCATTGCAACTGAGGGCTCTTTCCTTCAATCCATCTGTTTACTTCATATCTATGCTCTATTTAGCAGCAAATATTTGCATGAACATAAATACTGATTTGTTGTGGAAACAGGGACGCTTATCCTTCCCTTTGAGGATGAATCTGGACATTAAAAAATTGCAGCATGACAGCATTTCTTAACTCTTAAATAACTTTCCTACATCATAGCTATTCAAACCGGCTGGTACCCAGATGCTTCGTTATAAAAACAAAAAAAGAAAACAACAATGGGGAAGTGAGTTTGGTGCTACAATTTCACTTTGTATGAAAACAAACGGCATTATGGCAAACTATTGGTTGGCTTCACTCTGGGACAAAAAAAAAACACCCTCCCCTTCTTCTTCTCTCTATTCAAACAGTTGGCCTAAATATTCTCATTTAATTTTTCACGAATGTGTCTGTTCATATAAAACTGCTCAGTATTAACAGAGATCTGTGCTGTTGCCTGTAACTGCCCTCAGAAACATTAGGGATGCACCCGCTCCTAAAGTGTCGTGTTTGTTTGATACAGTCTGTAAAATTCATCAAATTCATCAAAAAAGCCAATGAATAAAAAGGAGATCCATCTCTCCTTTCTGCATGGGCAAAACACGGGGGGAAGAAAAGTCCTTCAGTAGAGCAGTCCAGAAATGAGCTTAAAAACAAAAGCAAACATTCGCTTTCTTCCCATAAAATGAGATTCCTTTGTTAAAAGGCCTGAGTTTTAAAAGTTCAGTTTTCATGTCTCCTCCACCAGAAATTGCCTTCAGCTCAGAGCGTAGATTCTCCAATGAGAGCTGAAATCAAATGTGTCTCTTCAGCGGCCCAGGAGCCCCTACATGGGAGGAACAATCATCCCTGGGATCGCTATAGTCGTGAAAAAAGAGAGAGAAGGAAAGTGAGACATGGGGTTGTTTGGTTTCATCCGTCATGCAACAAAACCAAAAGAAAAGCATCTGAAAGCATGTCCTACTCAAATGATATGAACAAATAAGACAACAGTCAACCTTGCACAAAGAGAGAAAGAAATGTTGTATTGTTTTGTGATGACTTGCCATTATACATTTGAAAATCAATACAGTTCAGTGATATTTTAGATTTTTTTTTAAATAAACGTTTTATAAAGATTTCAAGTAGCTTTTATTTTTATATTTTCAGTTTTAATTTTAATTTTAGTTTAATTTTTGGTTATTATATGTGCTTTTGTAATTTCTAAATATTACTAATTAGATGCGATTTTAGTTTTATTTCAGTTTTCTTGTTGGTTCAGCACTTCAAATGATCAAACTTAATTCTGTTAGTTGCAAAATAATGCTAGCTAATAGCTAGTTTTTGTTAACAATTTTTTTTTATAGTTTTTAAACTGTTTTGAAGGAAATCTATGCATAGAAATGAAAGTGTTAACTAAAGACAATGCTAATGGATCACATCCAAACAACAGAGTAGAAATATGGCTTCAATCAGCTGACGGAGGGATGGAGAGACTAAACGAACACAGTAATATATCCCATAATTCCCGGAGCTTTCGATCACACTGAAGGATGTACAATTCCCTGCAAGTGGGTGAGGAATAATCTTTATTCCGTATGATCCACCTAAGGTTGCAGGTCGTCCGTGTTTAATTGGAGTCATTGTCGGGATAAATAGTGACTTGCTTTACAGGCTGTATCAGTCTCCCCATCAGGGAGCCATTATATGAACAATTCATCAATCCAATTAGTAATAACACTATAGGACAGCTTCGCAACGCATTAGCTAATGCTTCTCTCCCATGAGGACAAAGCTCCATGGGTTCGGAGAAGACGTTCAGGATATTCTTACAGTCTGAAGGATTTTGCATTTACATGAAGAGCGTAGAGGACAAATTTAGTTGGAGTTATTTTTACGCTTAAAAATGACTTCCATTGCTGTAATCCAGTCATATTAAATAATATATTTGACTTGAATAAAAACAGGTCATTTAAAGCAGTTTGTTATTTGACTGTAGCTTTTCGCCTGTGTTTTGGTCGAGCAACTGAGTGTTTACTTCATGTGCCTATGAGGACTGACGCACATTTATGCAGACATCATTTTTACGAGACAAATTACAAACAGCTATGCTAATAAGAAGTGCATGCAGTGTATACATAGCCTGACCCAAATGAACTCGCTTGCCAACACTTAAAAATAAATAGCTTGAGCTTATATAAATAATTTTTGTTCTCAAACATTAAACAGCATTCACTTCTATTCATTATTAGCCAAGAGGAAGCAAGTCCCATGAGCACTGAGCTTGGTTTCTCTCCCACTTTCAGCAGGCCACATCACCGCACCAGATTTTTCATGTGGCATATTGGCTTCCTATTGATTTCCTCTCTCTGGTCCCTCATCTCTAATTCCTGGGTTATTTCCTGAGTGTCTCTTCCTCATTTGGAATGGACAAAAAAAATAAAAAATAAAAAATGAGTGGTGACCGACAATCATTCATCGGGTCTGAGTGCTGAGTGCATATCAACATATGGAGAGGAAGCACTCCACGCTCGCAGATAAGAGATGTCTGCCTCAAATGTTCAATTACTTTAATATTGTCTCACTGTGGATGCCTAGATATTTCAAATCAACACACAGGGCCAAATGTCCAGTAGGGTAATTGTTATAAACCAGAGGATACTGATCATGGCTTTGTGTCAGATAACAGTGAACATATGTCTTTATAGATGTCACACAAGTGGTTTTATGTAGCCTGCTACAGTTTGGCGAATTTTTCTTTTTCTTTTTTCTTTTTTATAATAATGTTAATAATAAAATCTGAATGAAAAATACAAACTAGGACCATTAAGATTTTAATTACACTGTGTCATTTTTATGAGCATATAATAAATTGTTTACAATTATCAGTACATAATACATACACATATTTTTTACAGCATTATTTATTTAATTTAACTTAATTGTATGTTATTTCGGGCTGATTTTAATAATTATAATAAAAATGTATTACTTTATTACAGTAATGAGAATTTTTCCATATTACAATAAGGATAATGAGAAGTTATGGGGAAAATGTGCTTAAATCGTGAAAATAATGTCACAATGTAGAAAATTTTAATAGTCCTAAATATTTTGGGGTATAAACATCATTTCCATACATCTCTTAATAATTTAGATTTTTTAAATTGTTGGATGTTAACTAGCTTATAGTTAGTTACGACTAAATCCTTGTATTCTACACCTCACAGCCACAAGTGAACTCTGAGGAGGACTTGACCCAGGAAACAGGAAGTCAGGCAGGAAATAAAACTCATATGGCATGCTCTTCGAGACGCACAGCAGCCCCCCACTGACTGAGCAGAAGTGGGGAGAACGAGGGAGGATGATCTGACAGTCATGCTGACGGATGGCTTAATGGATAGAAAGAGAGGATGATGACGAAAGAGTGTGAGACAGGTGTAACATACTTCAGGAGAAGGCCAGTCCCTGCAGGGAGTTGGCGGTGGAGTACTTGCTAGAGTCCACAAAAGATTGATCTACTGGAAGCAGAGTGAGAAAGCAGGGGAAGGGGAAGAAAGATGAAGGAAACAAAGAGAGAGAGTTATTTTATATGTGCAAAAAGAGGAATTGGGTCAGAGAGGCAAATGTAAAAACAGATTACCGCAAGTTAGGACAAACTGACAGCTGTCTAAATGTTAGAAGGATGTATTTCCGACACTCCAGCTCTGTTTCAAAACAAGTGAGTTGCAACACTGCCAATTGCCTACATAGACAGCTGCCTTTCAACTGGAATGGGACCTCATAAGTGATTACTTGGAAAACTTTACATAGCCACTGATTCCTTGCGTCACACAAACAGTGCTCTGCATGGAAGACTTTGCAAAAAAGTTGGTGAAAACGATGTGTCTTTGAAGGCAACATAATTACTTCATTGTTATTTTGGAGTCAGCTCTATTGGTTTAATAACAGAGCACTTAGAAACAACACTGCAAAGCAGAATCTTTATACACACACACATACATACATACACTATCGTTTACAAGTTTGGTGTCAGTAGGATTTTATTTAAAAAAGTTAATCCTTTTTTTTCAGCAAGGACACATTATTTTGATCAAAAGTGAAAGTACAGACTTTTACACAGTTGCAAAAAAAAAACGCTGCTGTTTTGATCTCACTATTCATCAAAGATTCCTGAAAAAAGTATCACGGTTTCCACCAAAATATCAAGTAGCACAGTAATTGTTATATTAGAATTATTTCTGAAGGATCATGTGACACTAAAGACTTGAGTAATGGCTGCTAAAAATTCAGCTTTGCTATCACAATATTAAATAAAAATTTTTAAATACATTACAGTAGAAAAGTATTTCACACTATTATAGTTTTACTGTATTTTTGATCAAATAAATGCAGCCTTGGTGAGACTTCTTTTTCAAAAAAAAAGAAAAAAAAAAAAAGAAAAACTGGTTACTGATCCTAAACACACACACACACACAACGTAAATATAAATTTGCAGTATATTTTTAAGTTAACAGATTTTAACCAAATGTTTATATTTGTGCTTGTCATTTCTTGGAGAGGTCAAGCTGTTCATTCTGCTGTTCCACTCACCTTGGAGGCCGTTTCCATTGGCACTGCTGCAGGTGGGGGGCGGCGAGGCCTGGGGCCGCACGACGGGAGCAAAAGCGCTCTTCTGTTTGACTGCAGACACCATGTTGGCCGGAGAGAAAGAGAAGATGCCTGAGGAACTGCTGCAGTTGGAGGGAAGACTGGTGGAGGAGGCCATGGTGGGACTGGAAGGAACAACTGAGGGATGGGAATGAACGAGAGAGGGAAACAGTTTAGGGTAGATCAGAGTATACCTGAAGAACAAGATTTTAATTAATTAATTTATTTTTTTAATAAAATGATAGGTGGTAATGATATGTTTATGTTATCATTTCTTTTTATAGTATTCCTTTACTGGAGGTTCACAGTCTTTGAGCTCCACAGATGCACTTTCTGCTCCTCTCAGAACAACATTAGCACAGGTCCCTCCCCTGTCCCATCTCTACCGCCTCTCCTTTTGTCTATTAATACCCTAAGAGCATTTTCCCCTTCAACGATTTTACAATTACTCCTGTCGTATTTCAGCTGCTCTCTTATATCCTGCTCTACCTTTATTGTTGTTATTATTCTGCACTTAAATTTTATGGCACTTCCCCGAGTAAATTCTCCTGATAGTGTCATAATCCATTTATGAAGGCCTAACTAATCAATTAATGAAAATTGGAGCCCACAAAGTCTGCTCTCTCGCATTGATTGAAAGTGTCAGTGTAGAGTCAGTTAACCTGTTAACAACATGGAATCAAAGTACCGAAGTTGAATTGCTTCTCCTGCAATTAGTTTATTGATTTAATTAAGACGCTTTAATTTAGAAGCCGTGTGAGAAGATTGGTGTTATACGAATGGCTAAGCATTATAGACAGCGCCTGATCATGACGGTAGAAAAAGAGTGGCCGGGGTTTTATTTCTGATTTTAAACACACACACACACACACAGTGGCAATACTACCTTACTTGGTGGTCTAGGCGAAATATGATGCATGTGTAAGATGCATTAATTTTACTACAGTTTATGTTTAGCATGCAATTACCCTTCAGACATTCATGCACTACAGTTCAAATGTTTGGGGACAGTAAGAAAGCTCACCAACACTGCATTTATTTGGTCAAAAACTCATTAATAACAGTAAAGTTGTGAAATATTGTCACACATAAAAATAACTGTTTTCTATTTAGATATATTTTAAAATGTAACTTATTCCTGTGAAGACCAAGTGAAAAATATGTAAATTTTTTATTTTTCTAGATAAACAGACATAGCGAGGATCAGTACTCACTGGCATAAGGAGAGTTGGCAGCAGAGCCATTGAGGAAGTTGGGCGAGCCTCCCAGCGTGGTCATGCCTGTGTTGCCGTATCCGTTCATATTGGTAGAGACGGTACTGTAGCTACTCTGCTGGGGGTCGTGCTGGGTACATAACCGTGAGGGGACACACTGCTTGTGTTTCGACTGAAACCTGAAAAACACACGCATAGTAATAAGGAAAAGAAAGAAAACATACATTTAGAAACCAACAGAATCAACTCCTGGTCACCATTGATTTTCATTGTATGGAAAAGAGCACCTTGAGCATTCTACTAAACTTCTCCTTTTTTCTTACACAGTAGGAATAAAGTCATACACATCCGGAATGACATGACAGTGAATGAATGATAATAGAAATCTCATTTTGGGGTATGTCAGTGGCATACAGAGGCAGATAGGACAGGAGGAGGATATGGACTATAAATATACATCAGGACATTAAACGCTGACATGGGTGAAAGCAGCAGGAAGTTCTCGCTCCAGGAGTCCCCGCTGTCTTGTACAAAGGCAGCGCTCATCTCTGCTCTGCTTACTATTCATTCTCCCTTTCATCCGACGACTGATACATTACTGCTGACTTAACACAAATCATTCACTGTCACAGAGGCCAAGGAATGCTGAGGTAAAGGAGCCTGGAGGTTCAGGGAGCATTGCTGAATGCTTGTATCTGTCTGCATGATGTCTATCTCGCTACTTTTCACCCACTTGCCTAAGGTTTGAAGGACGTAGCAGACTACTGAATACCGCGCACCCGCACACTTTACTGGGACTACCCAGAAACACTCTCACACAAAAAGGAGTCAATTGGAAAGATTGACAATAATTCATTAAATACATTGCAGCAATATTTCAACGCATTTAGCACCTGGTTAAACAACTGAGAGTGGTTAGAAAATAAATTGCAGGTGTTTACACTATAATAACATGTGTAAAAGTGAATTCATCCTTAATATCTCTCTTTGCACACACACACAAACACTCAAAGTAAATGACTTTTTTTGTGAATGGCCAAAATATATTGTGGTTTAAGATTGATGGCGTCTCTGCTCACCCTGATTGGCTCCTTGTGTGGACTCGGAGACATTGACAGCGAGCTGGCTGTGGAAGGAGTTGACTCCCATCATGCCAGCGTGGACGGAGCTGTTGGCCAGACCTGGCAGCTGGTTGTGTCCACGTGGGACGTTGTAGAGTGCCTCTGCGATATCTGCGGCTCTTTTCAGAATGATCTCCTATCAGGATCAACACAGAAATGGACCAATCTAATGATTATAAGGATACTAATAAGCCAACTGCCTGAAAACAACAACAACAACAACAACAACAACAACAAAACACTCCCTTTCAAATAATCATACAGTATAAATAATAACAGTTTGACTAAATAATTAATCATAACACAATAAAATACAATCAATGCAATCAACCAATCAGTCAATAAATAATCAAAAATAACAGTTGATTTTTAACAACAATTTAAAATCCCCAAATACCCACTGCACCTTATTGTTTAGTATTCTGAACATCGTCTTAAAATAATTATATCTAAGTACGGGCAACCAACAGTATGAGTTGCCAGATAAACACACCTAGTCGAATATGATCATACAAATCAATATATTCTAAATACTAAAAGAACAATATCTAGAAGTATAATCATTAAAGATGTGTTTATCTGCTAGTCAGTTCAGCTAGAGCAGAAATCTCTAGTTTTGGTGGCTGGAGAACGGGGGCTGCACATTCTGATGGAAAATGAATGTCACAAATTAACCCTCATTAAGACAACAGGACAGAGTGGAGGTTAGGGGGACAGGGGTTCCTGAGAGAGAGCTCTTTGAGTGGGTGATGACTGAAGTCATGCTCCATCCACTGCCCACCCTAAATAATTCAGCATCACTGCACTCATGCTTAGCTCTGCAATCGATGAGCATACACCCTCACTCACAGTTCATAACCGATCTAACATTGAAGATGCCCTTGTGGTCCTTCAAACCAACGAGAGAGCTCTGGACGAATTACACTGGGGGATTTATGTTGAGGGAATATGTTAGTGATTATTAGAGAACAATTCTATGGTCTTAAAGCTCTAAAATGGCCTTAACTTGGAGCAAATGCTTAACTGTGCTGTTCAATTAAACCATATAAGTGTGGAAAATGGTATTATTTACACTGATCCTATGACACAATGGGCTTTTTTTTCTTCTTTTTTTTCCTACTAATAATACAGTTTGCACTCTCTCTTGTGCACAATCCATTCTTGTCCGAGAGGGTGTGAAACAATATCTTATTTTATATTATTTTAATTGTTTTTATTTTATTTCACCTTATATTTAACTTATACTTTGTCGAGTTATAAAAAAAAATTATTTTAAATGACTGATTTCTGAGAATTTTAGAATGTGATTTCTAAAAATTACAAAATGTTATAGCAAATTAAAAATACATTTTTTGCATGGATAGTGAATGAGGCCCTGTTGGTCTCAGTGTTTATGGTATGATGTTTCATTGTGCTCACTTGAATCTCACCTGATTATTGTGTGGCATCCCATACAGAGCTTCCACCAGGTCTGCTGCCCTCTTCAGAATCACCTCCTATATAACAGAAAATATAAAATTTGTCACTTTAGATTTCCATGTCAATTTTGATGTCAAATTCACAAAACATGATCTTGATCACTATATTAATTTACTTGATAACTGATAATTTAATTGATAAAATGGTGAAAAGTATTTCAAGACATTTTCTAAAAGCAATTCTTAATATCACATGCAACATTTTATGAAATTAAGAATTTTAAGAATGTTTAGAAAGCAAAGGTATTTTTTTATTTAAGTCCACACATTTTCCTAGTCTGTTTGGTTACATATAAACAAACTTATAGTACAATTACAGGATCAGTTCCTTTAGAGCAATATCGGGTTAAGTGCTTTGCTAAAGGGAAAAATGCTAACAGGGCTCTACAGTTCATAGATCGCCCGACAGGGTTTGAACATGCAACCTTTGAATTGCTAGCCAATATCCTTGACCAAAACTCCCCTACAATTTGCAGAGAGTATACATCTTAGAAAACACCTTACCAGCCCCGCACTTTACCTAGCTCTTCCTACCAACAGTTCTGCCACCGATTTCATGTATAAAACATGAATTCAAACACATCTAAAGCAAATACATGCATGTTAGTACATGCAAACGACTGCTCCGCAGGAGGCATGGTAACAGTAATGCTATTTTCCTTCCAGGTAAACAACTTTCACTTTCATAACTGGAACCCTATTTATTACCATCCTTTTCACACATTAAACATTTATTTACAGTGTTCTTTACACTGTGTATTCATTTCCTTTCTTCTGAGCCGTCTCCTCCTCTTCATTTTTTTTTTTTTTACCCTGAAGCTCCACTGGAACCCTTTTTAAAAGTTAATGTGCTGGTGCTGAGGAAATAAGCTCGCAGTGCGACAACCAGAAAATTGTTCTCACCCTCGGCGTGTAACCCTTGCTGCAAACAAGCCCCCGAGCATGTGTGCCTGCCTGCCAGCCGACATATTGTCTTTCAATCAGTCCCCTCCACCTCCCCCTCAGAGGCCCCAGATGCAACACACGGACACGAACATGACGAGGGGGTCAGCAAAGCAATAAAGATTTTTAGTGCGCTGTCCAAGGTGCTAAATTCACTCAATAATGGGAACTCTGGCACTGCGTTAACCCCTCGTTAGGGGTGCTTCGCGGGGGAGGCACCCGACTCTGTTCGCCCGGGCTTGGGCTGAGTGATTGGGAGAAGCGCGGGAGCCTGGGGAGGCCTAAAGTGGTGCTTTAGTATGGATGTGTGACTCCGATGGGCTCGCTTCTCCTTTACCCTCTTCTTTGCAAGATGGTGGAAGAACATAAGGGATGGGAAGCATTAGTGCCTGGCTTGGTCCCCTGCTGCACCGGCACTGTGTCATTTATCCAATAAACCTCTCACACTCTCCTTTACTTCTCTCCCTTTCACTCTCTCTCTCCTTTGTTAGAAGATCTCGTTCTTACCTATCGATCTCCCGTCATTATGATATTGGGGGATGGGGAGAGATCTGTTGACAGGGCGAATGCAATAAGGAAAGGGCCAAATGTTTGTCCAGACAAATAAATAAATGCTATTAGCACAGGCCGTGTGTGGTGGCCCTGTGTCTGGAAGCAGAGCCCATTTCCTGGGCGAGTAGCAGGGCTTCCAGTAAGGGTCGAGCAGGGAGCCAGGAGCGGTAAACAGGAAAGAAACCTGATCTTGGATCTGCGTGTCTGTGTAGCTGTCTATCAGTCAGAGCCATCATAACCCGTGCTCAGTCCTCCCCCCTTCTCTGCTCCTTCAATACGGCCGCGAGCTATGAGGACCTGATCTCTGTTTTGACCCATTAGGAGTGTCTTTAGCACCCTGACAGGTGTTTTCCAGCTTTGTTTTCCATCATCGTGAAAGCTGAGATGTATATATACATTCATAGTAATACATAAGCACGTATATATGTGAATGCGTGCAGCCAAACAACCCCGGACATGGTGTTTCGAAGAATGTAATATCAAATAGCCCACAGCGCAGCACAGTTAGGGCCAGCCTCCACATTAATGTGTGCCGGACATTGAATCTGTTCCTGTGTGTAAATTATGGTGGCTGGTAATATGATATACATTCATTAGGAAGGGGACTGCTGGAAAAATGAAATAAGGCCCGGGTCACATCTGGAATGTTAAGGCAATGGCGTCTGCACATTTGCAAGGAAGCCAGGCCTGTGAAAACATGACAAATTTATTCCAGTGCTTGTTCATTTGCAATTTTATCATCTCCTAATGTTCTATTAGAGCATTAATACCAGTGGGGTCACCGTCGTCGCTCATGCGGAACCGAGAGCAGTGATGATGTCATGCTTCCTGCTCTGCTTTCCTGACCTCATGGACTGCTGGTCTTGTGGAGGTTCTGGTTTTATTAGCTTAACTGAGGTCCCTCACACTCTGTGCTGTGCAGTAACAAAATAAATATATTTAATAAGTCCTTCAGTCCTTCAAATCTCAATTAAATTAATTATACGATATGCAAATTTTGGGGAAATGCCCATAAAGAAGATTACTTTAAGACATTGGATTGTAGTAGATTAGTAAAGCAGTCGATAATTTAAACCAGTGGCTTCAGGAGTCAATGTACTTTTATTTTATTTCCATATTATCCATATAATATAATTTAAAAATACACTGTCAAGATAAAAAAGTAACATTTTGAAAAAGTTATTTTAATTATGCTTATGGTAGGAAAACTAACCACATTTTTTTCATTTTGGTAAGTAGATATAAAAAAATATAGCACATATTAATACTGATAATAAATATTGTTAATCATTACTATTAATATTATTAATCATGCATTAGAAATTAAACTGACACCCTTACTACAAGCATTCAAAAACTAAAAACTACAATACAAGAACAGCCCATACTATATATAGGGTGCACCAAGAGCAAACCCAATCCAAGTGGGATGTACATATAATCTGTGCAAGCTAACCACACAAACTCATATGCCTCTATCCGTTTTCAATAGCTGCAAATGCGAGGCTCAAACAGAGACCACACTGGTGTGTAATGTCATGCTGTTTATACCCACCAAAGCTGCAATCCATTTTGATGAATGAGGGCTATCATATAGTGAGCCTTTCCCTATCCTGACAATAATCTAATCTTCAGTTTCAAACACACCATTTGTCGCTGATGTAAGAGATAAGATACTCAAACGGTGAGTCAATACAGCTGTGACGGTTCCCAGAACAATGTGTCAGGATTTAATCTGATAGAAAACCATTTTTACCTTAATAATCGTAAATGTATGGCAGCCTCATGACAGAGTTGCTGTCAGCATAAGATTTGTCAAAATGATGGTTTGTGGTGTTATAACGTATGACAGCTAATATGTTTACATGCATTTTTAAGTGTGCAACTGCAGCAAGTTTTAAAAGGTACATATGTGTTAATTACCTTTGCATGAGGTAAACTGTGATTCATGCAAGAGTGCATTGAGTGGAAGTGACCATAGTATTGCATAGACGTGGTGAATCACGTGAATTAGAGCAGAATGTCCATTTGTTTGAACAGAGCTGATGCACACTTCTTTGACTTTCACAGATTTGAGCTTGCTCGCTCAGTTGAATGTACTGCTTAACATGGTGGCTTATCCACCGAGCTTGTCTAATGCAAAATCAAACGTCTTTAGTCTCCCTCCAGTTCCCACCTCCTCCCCAGTGTCTTCCTTCCATCAATATCTGCCCATCATAAATATCAGTCACTGTGCTCTTTAACTAATGTGGCTTCACTGCATAATTCATATTCTCTCCGGGCCTCAAAGGTTACTCTCTGAAAGTCAATAATTACCTGTCTGTCCACATCTGCACAGTACAACACCGGAGTGCAGCCACCAAAAATTTGACTTTTAGAACAAGCACTATTAAAGGTTTTGCTACAGTTGTCTAAATTGGTGATTCCCAACTTTGCTTTCTTTGAGTTTTTCAATGCTGGATGAATCTGTGCAGGTTAAGTTTTTCTAGATCCATTTTCAGATATTTTATAGTAGTCTTGTGGATTTCCCAACAACTTACAAAGAGGAAGCTGCGGTATTACTCAGAGCAGGAGATTTGTCCAGGAAGCACGGGTTGAATTCTGGACCCTGTTGAGGCAGCCAATGGGGATCAGGTGAATGTGAAGTGACAGGGAAAATTTGGGAAACAACGCTTACAGAAGAGATGGAAGGAGACCAAACAAAGCTGCAGCCTAGATGTGCTGAATATGGGCTAGGTGCAATGTGGGATGCAGTTTCCACTATTCAGTAAGTACTTTCTCTTTGAAATTATTCTCTATACAATATGTAAATATATATATAATATAAAATATAAATATAATATATTATATATAAATATAAAACCTACTATAAAAAAGAAAATATTTTTAAGATTATATTAATCAGTTTACATAAACACCCATTTAAAATATTAAATAACAAAATATTACATATATACACTAATATACTAATATACATATCACTCTCAACTCAACTCAATATCACTAGTACCACGAATGCGAAAATCCTGTTATTAAAAATATCACAGAAAAAAACAAAAAGAACATCTTGTTGAACAATAACCGTGTAATAAATTTGCTGGTCTGGATGACATAGTAGCACACTTGTTCAAGGACTGAGAGAAACAATTTAACCTGCCGTGTTCCACACTTGGCCCTCACCTGTGATTGAGTCCAGCAGTTTAGAGAAGTGCTGTCAACAAACTGTTATTGCCTCAATAAAGGGCAAAATCAATAGTACTGAAATGAGTGGCTGGGCGCAGTACCCGACGCTGTTAATATCTCTCTGAGAGTGTTCGAACGAGAGAAGAAGGGAGAGAAATAGAGATGGGAAGAGTGAGAGAGATGCGTACAGCCTCAAGTACAGGGTAATATCCATCTGCTAACACCATCTTTGTGTTGACATCCGGCTGGACATGTATAGGTACACAGACACTACACCCACTTTACTCATGCAGCCTAAGCTTCCTCTTCCCCCTTGTGGTGGTGACTCAATTATTGTTGGGTGGGCAGTAATAAAGTGAGGGCTGTGGTGCCTTCGATCGGCTGACCTGTGAGAAGGCAGCACCGGACAGCTGACTTCACCATGATGGATCACCCTGCTCTCTCTCTCTCTCTCTCTCTCTCTCTCTCTCTCTCTCTCTCTCTCTCTCTCTCTCTCTCCATCTTCCTACCTCTGTTTCTTTTGTTCTCTGTCTCTCTCTCTCTCTCTCTCTCTCTCTGCCATCCTGTCATGTCCAAGGACTAAAGGTGTGTTGTTGAACGGCTATTGTTTTCCATGTGATCTGCATTCTCTGAAGATAAACATGAGCTAATTTGGCATTAATTGTTTCCATAGAGAAAAATTTAAATCTGTCAGCAAAGACCGATCATGAGCTCGGAGGAGGTTAAGTGATATGCTTCTGTAGAAGAAAAAAAGTTACTGTGATTTCAACTGCACTTCCCATAATCCTCCAACGCATTAAGACTGCAGGTCCTAGTTGGAACCAATGATAAAAAACAAACAAACAATGAAAACAATGCTGAAAAAGCTCAACAGTGACATCCCACTCTCATCAAGAAATATGAATAACTTCAAATTCCCTCATAGAATATATAAAGTAAATTTTGCACCTTTGGCTTTCTCTCTAAATTCCAAATACTTTTTTGCTTCAAAGTTTGTAATGTTGTGATTCACACTGGAGTTGGATGGTTTGGTTCACAATTTACTCATTATTAAGGATTTTTTTAAAACTCCAATTAAGAAAAAAAAAAAAAAGCATTACACAAACACACACACACACACACACACACACACACACACACAGAGCGAGAGAGAGAGAGAGAGAGAGAGATCATACACAGTATTTTATGTCTTTCAGTAAAAAAAGTTTAACATTAACATTATTGAAATTAGACATTTACTTGAGCTGAGATATTAAGGTTTTTTATTCAGACAAGTAGAACTACATTTTGTGAGGTTTAAAGAAAAAAAATGCAAATAGGGTAAAGAAAAGAAGTGCATTCATTTGTTTTCCCTTTTAAAGATGGCTATTTTTCTTACCAATTGGAAAATAATTTTTCTTGTTTTGGGCATAAACCTTAATACATTTTGTTAGATTACTTTGAACATTTTTTTTTTCTCAAGTGGGCTTGCTTAAAAAAATGGGCACGTACTTCAGTATCCTAATATAACCAAACAAGCATCTAACTGCTTCCTCCGGGACTTCCCCTATACCTGACCCCGAAGCTATCTCACTGAGTATTTTGCCTAGTTGTTTTATTTCCTCTTCTAATAGAGTTAGGCTGCTCACTTGTGGGCCATCGCACCTATTCATTAAGGTAAGGAATCAGTTAAAACTATGGGCGGCTGTTAAGCAGGCTCTCTGGGGAGTGCAGCCACGAGTGTATTCAGATCTACCTTCCTTATGATGAAAACGGTGGGAAAGATATGACAAGTGACCTCAGTCATGACCCACCTAATGCATTCAGCTTTATCATCAGCCCAGGAAAATGAGTCCAAATCAAGCCAAGATTAAGACCACAGAGAGCATATGTGAACAACATGCTGCCCCAGTTTCATGAAAATTACCAGACTGTTCCAATATGGCAGACAGAGAAAAATAATCAGGGCACATTTAACTTTTCCTCTTTCTGCAGAGAAGCTAATTCTCTGACTGATAAGCAAGTGATAAAAACAGCGTTCCCGAATCTTGTGACCAAGTGATTCCCATGGCATGGCATTTTCAGCAATAATTTCAAAGAGCTTATACAAAACAAAAAATAAAATAAAAATAAAAATTCTAATCAATCAAATAAGCTGAGCAAAAAATAAAATAAAAAATGATTTTCCAGGATTACAATTTTATGAATTTGGAAAATTTGGAAAATACAATTGTGAAAATGGGAAGAATATTTCCAGATGACTGTGGGAACCTTATATTAGCAAAACTAATATGTTTTTTTAAATGTCTAGCACATTATATTTTCATGTATATATAGGTAATCTGTCAATACAAGGGGATATTTATATCTTCATCAGTGACATCAATGAGCCATTAATGTAACAGTCCCCATCAGCATTAGATGGGACGAAAAGAAACACATGTCTGCCCGGGTCCTTTAGCGGATAAGCTCACTGTTCCAGTACACAATGGAAGTTGGGTGTGTGTTTGCGAGTATATATACAGTATATGTGTTGTGTGTGTGTGTGTGTGTGTGTGTGTGAGTGATACCATAGGGTTCAGACTGTTGGACTGCAAAGGAAGGTATTCAGACAATGTCCATGTGGTTCATTAGGGACTGAGATCAAACACTGTTGCCCTCTTTAGCCCCACTGACAGTAGACAGAAGATCTGTCCTCTCCCCACAAGCTGGGGATGGACACTAACATGAGGGAAGGGAAGTGAGGGAGTGAGTGAGGGAAGATGAAATAGAGAGATTAAAATGGAAATTAAATGGAAAATTTCACAAATAAACTCACTACACACTATCAGTCGAAAGTTTGGACATACTTGACCAACTTGATATATATATTTATAATAAATATTTTCTTTTGTTATTCTTTTGTTATTGTTGTTGTTGTTGTTGTTGTTGTAGTCCAATATGAATTGTGCCTCAGTTTGAATAATTTAAAAGAATAATTCTCAGTTTTTGAAAAAATAAAAATAAATAAATCCCCCAAGTGGATAGTGATTGAAAAGTTTTCATAGATTTGATGAATTCATTATTATGTGGATAATAATAATAATAATAATAATAATAATAATAATAATAATATAATAATAATAATAATAATAATAATAATAAATAATGAGGAGTGTCCTCACGTTTGACTGGTAGTGTATATTTTAAATGAATATTAGAAAATGAGCCTATGAATCTGTGCTGTAGCCCATTTCCAGAGTGCCTAGAAAATGTTAACTCTGACATCACAAAGGCACAGCTGTGATATCACTTCCTGTGAAGCACTTTACTAAATTAGTAAACAGTGTGCCTCAATGAAAAGAAGAAGAAAAAACTGTGTACCAAGGTTATTATAGTTATCTAAAACGTAAACTATAAATCATCTAGTTGCCAAGACAATATTTTTTAGTTTACAATGATGCACTAAAATAACTGCTTAAAATATATACATAAATACAAACTATAATAGTAGCGAAATGATCCTAAAATAATAGTGCTGTACGGTGGAGGTCATATGAGCATATAGCAGGCCACTGTAAGTATTTGGCAACCAACTCTACATTTACCTGATTTCTCTATACTGGTTTTGGTTTGACACCACATTCGTTGACCCCATGGTCTAATTTGATGTGTTAAAGGTGTAATGGATTGGGAGGTGGCTCATGGGCCATGAATACTGATGGCCCAGCTTTGATACAGAAGGCTGCTAACAGCACAAGGTCAGTCCTGGGTGTGTGCAGGCCCAGCCAACAATAATTACTACCTTATATATTTTTTTACACTATTAAGTGGAGCTGCTGGAAAGGGGCTCTGGGGTATAGGACACGCACAAAAAGATAAAGTGATGTTTATGTATCCCTCCCAAAGGATCCATTTACATGGCCTGGCTCTCCTTAAGAAGCGTGCATGGAGAGAGATAAACACCCAGCTGGGTCCACAACTGGGCTCCTTTTACAAGAAGAATACTGAACACAACTGCATGAGAATTAATATACTGAACAACATCTCTGAACTGAAGGAGTCTGTAATGAATAGTTCAAATAACTACACCATGGCTATCGGAAGTCTGTAATTAGTAATTGCTAGTAATTACTCTTTGGAAATAAAAGTGGACCGCAACAAATAAAGTCAACAGTTAACGTCAAACCCATTTTACTTACGATGTGAGTGAGAAAATATCTGGACAGGACTTATTATTTAGGATTTCTTATTCTTTTATGTACTGTACCAGATTGGAGCCAAACTGAATGTGAGTTTGCTAAAGCTAAGTCTAAACAGTTATTTGGTTACTGCTTAACGTTATCCAGTAGCCTGTTTGACCCTAATTGATGTCAGTGGGAAAAAAGTTGGATAATCTTTGGAATAACACACAAACGAAAAGACTAGAAACGTGTATAAAGGATAGTAAATTAAGTCAATATTGACTTCATGTTGACTTAGAACAGAAAAGAGAATAGTTGAAATGCTTAACTGACCTTTGGTAAACGCTCAGGGTCGCCTGGGTGTCTAGGGATCACCTTCTGTAGCCGCTGGAAACCATAGTCAATTGTGGGTTCATTCAGTGCTACAGGAAAGAGAGGATTCAACCATGTTAATGCAGGGAAAATCAACACCCTCTTACCATTACAATTTTTTTTTATATAAAACATAATTTGCTTCACACCTCAATATGGTTCCAAAAACACACAAGTGAAAAACAAAATCATAACTAAAGAATCAAATATTATGTTTCCATAACTAACTGCCAAAATATCTATATCAATTCCCGCTATGCTTTAGCAGTTTGCAACCACAAGGCACCACTTTATGAATAAAACAACACTTGAGCAGTTTGTTTGAATGTATCCTGTCTATTTTTGCAGTCTGTGCAAAGGCACAACCTTCATGGAAAGCTTCAAAAACTGGTCATGAACAATGAGACTTATAACAGGTTCAGCTGCATTGCAAATGCTACAGTTTAAGAAAAAAAAAAAAAAAAAAACTGTACAAAAAAACTTGTTTGTGTCTCAGGCAAAATATTGCGGGTTCAGCACAAGTTCACCTCAGCAGACAGTATTCACAGCATAATGTTGATTACCAGAAAAAGTTATTTCCACTTCTCATTCCTTTTACTAAGAAAAAAAAGCAAAAATATGGGAAACGGAACTTTCAATGTAAGTAAATGCAGTAAATGTTAATATACTCACCGTTTCAGTGATACAGCTACAAGATTAAATAACATGATTTTAGTCTATACATTTAATTTTTATTTTAATTTTTTTTTTAAATGTGTCTGTCTGTCATGTTTGTGCTTTAAATCCTCCAAAAATGCACTCCCATTGCTATTTTCATAATTCTGATTTTAACTCCCTATTGTTTTCGCAATCTGCAAAACAAATCTATAGACCAGCGTTATGAGCAAATAACTCAATTAAAGTTTTCATTTCTGTAGAGTGGCACCTCCCACTCAGAGGCCCATAGACAGCTTCTCGAATGCTCGCTGAGGACAGAGCAATAAGATATTATCGAAAAAGGAACCCGATCTGTGTGATGGGGCCAAACATCCTGCACGGGTGGACCACATAGTGCTTGGTCCAGTGTTTTTTTAACCTCCCCTGGATTGAGCGGGACTTTCACACTGAGACAATGGGTCTTTCTCCAGCACTGGCCTTAGGAGCTTGTTTGTGTTTATCTGTTGTGGTGCTAAACTCTAGCCCTCAGGGGCACATTCACACAGAGCCCTTTTGTGCTTCACTGAGAGAGAATAAGAGATATACATGTCAGCAGAGATATTCAATATTTGATATGCAGCATGCAGTGGTGGTCCCAAATGTATTTAGACATTTAAGCTATGCTTAAAAATGTATGCATTCCAATGCATTAGATAACAAACAATCAATCCAAGTACAGTAGCATCAAATAAATCTAAACCTTTTCTCACAAGTGTTCTTTCTCTTCCATCATTTTTCAAGGTGATTTTTAGTAGATGTGCTGACAGAGGTTCACACAGGTCAGAATAACCATAAGTGTAGTTCATCACATTAACTATGGTCCACTAACGTTTGAAAAGTGTCCAAATACTTTTTATATTCATTCTAAACTGTATATCCATTGTTTTTATCATTTAAAACCTAACAAATGTCCCTCTGTGAAATGGTTGTCTTTGAAAAGTGTGCTACTCTATTTTAAAATAAATGGTTTAAATAAATACATTTTAAAGCTATACAATGTATACAGAAAATAATCACCCCACTTTAAAAAATAAAATAAAATCACATTTTGTTGCCTTGCAGCCTAATATAGCGAAGAGGCAAAGATCTGATGCTGTAATGAAATGTTTTGGGTATTTGACATAAGTAACAGTTATTCACTCTTCACATGCACTCTCTTATTCTCTCTCAATACTCTGACCACCTTTCTTTTGCCTGAAGCATCAAATCTCGAACAGAACAGAGAAAGAGCATCAAAAAATAGCAATTTAGGACTGGAGTCCTCTGGCCCTCAGTTAATTGTCCTGCTGAAGACGGGGGTTAAAAAAAGTGTAACAGTCTTTCTCTCTTCCGGCCTCCCTTCTGTTTGCCCTGTAGGCCGCAGCCTGGACGTTTCCTGAGGGAGTTCACCCAGCTCCAATCAGCTCCACAGCTGAGAGGACAGACTTTGGGCAGCCTCTGAGTGCAGTGGAGTGGATTCAGATGGCCAAGGGCCCAGACAGAACCAGACCCCTGGAGCCCAGAACACAAGCTGTGCCTAGCCTGGCTTCCTCCACTGGGAAACAGGGGCAGCTCTGACTGTACAGCAATGCCTCTCAATACAACATCCAAAGGCAGGTGGGATCTACAGCTTTATGAGGACAAGCAAATGCTGGAAACATGCATTGAAAAGAAAGACGTTATTGGTAAAAAGCCAAGCTGCATCCCTACCAACTCTGTAAAATGTCATGTTTACTTTTACAATAAGCTGTAACTTCGTTTAAAAGCAGTTTGCATTGGCTAATAACAGCAGACTTCATGCGACGAGATACAGCAGGGCTCAGCGACTCGCTGATTGAAAGGCGGCATTAACCTCGACTCTCTCAGCCACTATGACTGCCTGGATGCACAGTCGCTCACACCGCACTGTGATTGGCTGGCTGTTTACTTAAAGAGCATGATGAGAAAAAAAAACTGTTAAAACAATCCTGGAGCATGATGGAGAACAGACCACAGCTATCGGCGAAGGAAAGAACAACAAAAACAGTCGTACGTGACAGAATGATTCAAAGCCACCCCGCGGCTGACAATACATCATATCTAAATAGGCTTCCTGTAATCAGGTCTGTTGGTGGTTTGGAGACAGTGATATGGAAGTGTGGACTGGTGCAGAGCTCAGAAGAGGCCTGAGTGGAGCATGAGTGGGGGTTGGGGGAAGCAGACTCCAGGACATTGTAATGGCAAAGGAATAGATGGAGGCTGAATGAAAGATTATGTTGTGCAGTATTACAGCAGGTCAGACATGGAGGTAGGAGAGAGAGTGAATGGAAGAGTACGAGAGTGTGGGTTGAATGAACAATGTTAAAAAAGGCTGTAGTTGTAAGGTCTGGACAGCCACCAGCTTCTGTGGCTTGAAGATGAAATTGTGCAATATTCGGAACACGTTTAACTACTGTAATGTGACATATTTCAAGGTGAAATAAAACAGTAACAGAGGTACATTACCATCCAAAGGTCTGGGGTTGGTAAGATACAGTATATATATTTTTTTAAGTTTTGGAAAGATAAAAAAAAAAAATGCAATTATCTTGTGATTTTTTTTCTACAATTTTAAATACATTTTCTATTTTAATATGTAGATATCTTTTGTAACATTATCACATTTACATTTACTCATTTAGCAGACACTTTTATCCAAGGTGACTTACAAATAAGGACAACAGAAGCAAACAAAACCAACAAAAGGGCAATAATAGGTAAGTGCTGTGACAAGTCTTGGTTAGCCTAGTCCACTACAGATAGCAAGAAAAAAAAGAAGAAAAAAAAAGAAATTATATATATATATTAATAGCATTAATAAAACGAAAACAAGTTGATAGAATAAAAAAGAATAGGGAACCCTCTTGTTCGTGTTCAAGTTTTTATATATAAAGCTTTTATATATATATATATAAAAGTACAAGTACATTATAAATGTTTTTACTCTCACTTTTGATCAATTTACTGCATTCTTGCTAAGTAAAAATATAAATTTCTTTCAAAAAACTTTTTTTTTTAATGAAAATAATAATATTAATAATAATAAAGAATAAATAAAGGAATATTCAGCCTGAAATAATTTATAAATAATCATGACTTGATTGTAATCCAACAGGATTTAAATGGATTTTGAAAAATGATAATTAGTTTATATTATTTTTCACTGACTAAACAATCACATCATCAGAAATGATGTTTCAGCGGAAGACAAAATATTGCATGTAAATGAGAGACTATGAAAACATTTTTTAATTCAAATAATAACAAGCATTGATGATGCATGAGCAATTCTGAGAACTAGACCAAGACCAGAGACATTTATTAGCAGAGCTTCAAACTCATTATACTTTATTTCTTTTTAAGAAAACACATGCAATAAAAGCTGGTTTTGAGGAAATCACCACTAAACTCATTTAGCAGTGAATAATGAAGTGGCTGTTGGAGCAGAACTTTTGTGAGGGTCTAGACAGGGAACATTTATAGTATGTCTCTTTCAACAGGACCCATGTGCTAGCATAATGAGGCACAGGCCGTGATGCAAAGCACCTCTGTGGAGGGTGTTGAGTTAATGTGCTCATACAGAGATGGATGGGCCAGATCTCAGGCTAAACTGCACTCCGCCACACTTACAGTCATCTGCACATGTTTACTCTCCTTCATTGCTATTGATTTTCACATACTGTACAATCCTCTCACAAGCCGACTCGATAATATACACTTGCTGAGAAAGAGACTGTGTACTGAACAGTTAGCAGTAACTAGTGCTACTAATTTTATGCAGCCACTGGTCGCCCACTGAAAACAATGATAAAAACATTTTGTGGACATGAGTCCGTGCGATTCTGGTATGTCACAAATCAAATTGACATTGACTGGTGACAGTATATTACGTTACAGCTAAAGGAAACCCCAAACCCTTGAGAACAAACAGAGAAGAAAAAACACCTCCTGTGCTGGGTCATGGAGTGAACTTTGTCAAAAAGTTTGAACAAAACTGTATTTTCAGAGACAGACTTACACCAAACAGGGAAGTAAAATCCCAAGAGCTTTTTCATTTCCGGAGCCTCTATGTCTTACTTGGTGTGTAAGGTTGTTTACCAGTCCATGCACAGACCTGTATATTTATAGAGAAACACCTTTCAACTGTCCATGCACTTGTTTACTTTTACAGTTCCAGAAACTCTCAAGCTGTGGTTTCCATTTCTTTCTGGGCTCACGGAACGGTTTTATGACAGAAATAACACCAGCCAGTCACCCAGCATATATGATAGAGTCAGTTTCATGTCATTACTGATTCATTAAAGATCTCCAATTTCATAAACAAAGGAGAATGAAAAGGTTACATGTGGTGTCATGAGCAGAAATAAAATCTACAAATGCATTTTTGAAAAGAGCAGAATATCTGCCAATATAATACGCCACCTCGCTACGTTTAATGAATATAATCTATATAAGCAAACATATGGCTGTTACAGATCTAAACGGAGCTCCTTGAGGCACAATTTGAACGTCTTGCTTCGTAAAAAAAAAAAAAAAAAAAAAAAAAACACCTATTAAGCAACGGAACTGATTTTCCACAAAAAAGGAAAGCTACAAATAGATTAACAATCAACGGCTTTTTCTCCAGAAGATGGGATCAAAACGAGTAAAACATATCAGCAATAAATAAATAAATGAACAACAACCACTGCTTGAAGGATTCCTTGCAATCACACAGATCAATGCTCATTGAAATTTCATGAAGGCACAGCCGGATCGCTTCATATTTCACAATAATAACTACAGGCCCGCGGGGGTGAGGAGAGTAGGGGATCTAGCCCCTACTAAAAGACAATACTGAGTGCTGTCAAAAGCAGATGGAGCCAGTCAAAACAGTATGTTTTAAAATACCTTACACCACCAAAAAATCCCACACTTAATATCTCGCACAGAAGCCAGAGGGCAGAATGTGGGCGGCAGTTTTTAGACTGGCGAAAACACAGTATTTGTGGCTTTCTTGTTTTTGAGACCAGAAATTGAATCAGCTGACCACACATAGACCTGCAGGGCTAGAACAGTATCCCTGACTGATGGAGCAGAAAAGCATGCTGGGTAATTGGTCTTTAGCAGAACCTTTTAACAGGCACTTGTGGGCTTTGTACAGAGCTGTTAATGTCAGGATGGTAATGTTCTGTACATGTTAGGGAATGGCAGACTCCGTTTTACTCTCTCTCTCTCTCTCTCTCTCTCTCTCTCTCTGTTTTCCCCAGAGCTCTCTTTCATTCAGGTGTGATCTCATATGCTGCGGATAGGAATCGATAGGCTCAGTGGCAGGGTGTTCGATGCCTGCCTGAATTATTGCTTCATTTCTCTCCCTATATAGATGAGGCCTGTTTTTCCTCAGCCCTCCCCACACCAGGATCAATACCTTACAATCTCATTTTTATCCATTTTTCCATAAACCCATTGATTGCGTTTATTTGGAAAATCCGACAAGCTAAATAAGGCATCACTTTAAGACACGGGGGGAGATAAAATCTTGGAACCTGTGGCCGTAAAATGGATGACTTGTTTTTCTTGATCGTGAGCAGACATAGACTTCTGTGTGATGTGGCCCACTGAATGCGCCCCGCTGTTGAGCAAACCAATTGCTCTATATCTTTATGGCTATAATCTCTACCATGCAGAGGTTTAGCAATTTAATTGGAATGGTTATCATTGATCACCTAGTGTGACCCCATTTGTCAATAGAATTAAAGAGACTCATTATCAAAATCGAACGATCACTCAAGCCACTCAAGAAGAAAGCCTCCGTTAAATCTAGAGCTTGGAAAAAATAAGTTGGTGACTATGAATACATAAAGGCTGTACATTTACAGTTGGGTCCAAAAATCTGAGACCATGTAGAAATTATTATATACATTAACATTCAAAGTTTTTGGGGTCAGTAAGATTTATTTATTTAGAGTTATTCAGCAGGGCAACGTGACCTCATGAGAATACGTGTGTATTTTTACGTTAAATGTGGTTCTACCATACGTTTACTTACGTTTTCATGCACATAGAAACTTACAATTTAGACGTATTTATAGCAGTAAAACGTACAAATACTTACGTGTTAGCAGCTAAAAAACGTAAATATTCTAATGTAAAGTGTGAATGTAAATGAATTCCCATGTATTAATATTAAAATCGTGGCTTTAATGATTTAAATCTGTTGTATTTAATTGTCATATCAATACATGTTTTTATTCAATTTATTGAAAGCAGTTTACTCGTCTACTTAATAGGAAATAACATTTCTGTGCATGCTGCAAATTATAGATACACAAAAGCACAGCATACAATTACAAATCACATCCATTTTATTTGTTTGCTGTACTGCATATCTTTAGAATCCAGATGTTTGCAAGGAACATATCCAAATTCAGCCCTTTATCAATCGATCTTCCTCTTCATTCTCAGCAACAGCGTCCGTCACAGTTAAAGCTCGCGCTCGTTATGGTTCGAATTTGAAAATTGCGCCAGTGCGCCACGTTACGACATGGTTTACGGCACTGATATCGAACGCTCATTGGTCCTCATCCAATTTGTCACAGATTGCGACATGTCGTGTTTCAGTTTGTGACATTTGAGTACTGCGCCAGTGCACCTTCACAGAGAGAAGACAGATACATAATTTCACGGATTAATAAATTAAATTCTGCTCTGTACCCTATAAAAAGTATTACCTCCCTATAGAGGACTGCGACTGGAACTCATTATCATTTGAACTACTTTTGGTACCACTTTTGATATTTTTGCAAAAAATAAATGATTAACGTTACATTTGTTTGTCTGTTATTTGTTTATTTATAACAGTAACGTTATGTAGTTTTAAGAAATGGTTATGGGTAGGTTTAGGGGTGTAGGATTAACGTTAGTTGCTCAAAATATCGCTTTAATGTTATATTTTTACTAAAATTGTGTTTTATTATGTTTTATTCTTTTAACATTCTGTATAAAATGGGTAGGTTTAGGTTCGGGTGGGGTATAGGGATTTTACATTTATCAAAAAAATATATATATAAAAAGGGAAAATATACATACATATTAAACAAATTAATCAGATATGCATTGAAAAGCAGCTTCATGAGCAAATTTTTTTTGATGACTGACTGTTCAGAGAACACGTTCTATCTGTACGTATTTGAGGTTGTTTTTACGTAAATTTCGATACGCATCGAACCTGTAATTACGTCCAGATAATACGTAAATGACACTGTAAATACGTAAAGGCACATACGTATTGGACAGTTTTAATTTACGTCTAAATATGTACGTTTTGATTGTGAGATCAGGCTGAATTGATCAAACGTGACAGTGAAGACATTTAGAATGTGTGTGTATAAATATATATATATATATATATATATATATATATATATATATATATATATATATATATATATATATATATATATATATATATATATATATATATATACATTCTAAGTGTCTCCTCAAAATTCAGCTTTGCCTTCACAGAAATAAAAACAATTTAAAAAATATATCAAAATATAAATCTGATATTTTACATTTGAATAATAAATCACAGTTTTAATGTTTTATCTATATTTTCATCAAAGAGATGCAGCCTTGGGATAGTTATCACGAATATGAAATATTTAAGAAATAATTCTAGGCCATTAATCAGATTTTGTGTTTGTGTTCGTAGCACAAGTTACTTTTTGGATCATTCTTGAAATCATGCTTTGGATAACATGAATATTAGGTTTTACACAAACAAAAAAGTCCTAAAAGCTCAAGTGCATTAAGGCAAAAGGACATGCAAACTAAATATTAAAACATTTTGAAACCCAAATTCATTTAACTCTTCACTCATGTTGTAAGCTGATATCATTTTATATCAAATAGAAAGATTTTCCCTTGTGGTCTCAGACTTTTGGACCCCAACATACATGCATTTGAATTAAAAGAGAGGGTGAATGCATGTATGATGTGAAGTCTGGCTTTTCCTCAACTAAAGTGACAAATGCCTCCCTTAGACTTAATCATTGGGCAGGCGTAAAGCTCCCTCTAATGTGATCGAGCAGAGTCTTTTAATATCGGGCATGATGGGTGCTGTTCAGCCCACTGGCCTGCATACTGAGCAGCAATGAATTGCCTGCTGAACATTTCAAGTGATTCATCAACACCTCCAATCTATGGGCTGCACAAGGGGCTTCATATACGCTCACTAGCAGATACCATTATAACTCTGCCTCTTTCCCTAAAAAAAAACAGATGGAAAACCCCTTTGACGAATGATGCAAATATGGCAATCTGGTGAGAAGTAATACACAACCAAACAAGGAAATGCATTTGTTGCAGATGAATTGGAAAGGGAGGGTGAGAGAGAGAAAGTAGGGAGGAATGATTCATCCCTCTTATCTGCGGAGTTCCATGCAGGATGGGTAATGTCCCAGGCGGTGAGTGTTTAATTGTTTCTGATGATAAATATAATTGCAGAGAGCTTCTGGATGTTTAATTGCAGAGGCTCAGTAACTGTGGGTGATATCACTTTGACTGGGTCTTCCTCTTTGAAGCTCAACTATAGCATTCTAGCAATGCAAAAAATTGTCTGGTGAGATGGGCAATGAAGGCTACTGTACCACACAACACTGAGAAATGCTATTGCTCAGTCGGTCAGTCAATTGCTCTCCGATACTGACTTTGTCATCCTAAAAATTCTCACACACACACTTTATACTGCTTTAGATTCTTTCAGCTTAGTCCCTATTTGTTGTAGCTGCATGAAAAACAACTCCCATCACATTTCTTAGAATTTTCTCTTTCCGTTTTTCATAGAAGTCAGTCATACGTGTATGGAATTATATAATGGTGAGTAAATGATGAAAGAATGTTTGTTTTTTTGGTTAACTATCCTTTTAAATTCAGACCATTGGCCAGTCAGAGCAGAGGTACAGTTCACACAAGTGTGTGCCAAGAATCCTAGAGCTTCCGAGACTTCTGAAATGAGAGGCCTATGAGGGATCCATTTACTGGGTGGCTGCTTGGTTCATAATCAGAGTGAAGTCAAAGCAAAAAAAAAACAACTCTATCACTACAGATGGAACCGTGTCAAATATAATCAGTGTCATAATTTACTCATGACAACAATAATCAAAAATCATGCACATGGGCTGTACATACTGTACTTGTGAGAACCATGCATCCAAAGTAAAAGAAAAAGCTAACCTAGATAAGTTTTTTTTTTCTCTCCACAATGGCTGTGAGGGATGCTCTCCAGGTACGTCTCAGCCTTTCCACATGGCTGTGTGGTGTTTGAGCGAGGCAGCATCAGTACACCAATGATTTAATTAGGTCTCCATCTCCTCTGCCTGACAGAAGTTGATTAGAGGTGCCAGATGCCCCATGTGTAATTCCACTGCCAGCTGCCACATAGCTTTGCCAATACTCTATGATTAGTACCCACTGGCAACTGGGCAAGACACAGGTGCCAACTGGAGCCATGAGAGAAAGACACACACACAGGCTGATGTCCCACTGCTGTAGCTGGGAAAGGGGAACAAGGGGAAGAGAAATGGCCAAAATGCTTCAAGTTGAGGAGAATTGCATGGTGGGGCCAACCTGAGGGCTGGGCGTCAGATCTGCACTGGCCATTTTAACGTGTGTGGAGACCAACAGCCCTGCATTTGGTCTTTTGTCATTAACAGCATTGAGTTTATAACTGAATTTGAGTGCTGTGTGCATGAAAAACGGCATATTTAATCAAAAGCATTCTTGATGGTTATTAAGCTTGAAGCTTCAGCAAAAGGGGCACATCTAGAAGTGCAGCCATAAAACGGGGTGACCATCTGCCCTCTGTTTTGGAGGGTGTGTGGCTGTATGTGTGTTTGTATGGTTGTGTGCGAACATCTAAATCCCTCCCTCCATTCCTGCCCATGTGCTCGCTGAATAGACTATGAAATGAAGCCAAGTCCAGCACCATAAACCCAACGTGAGCACTCATTCACACCCACGAATGCACAGGCATATACATAGACACCTACTGAGCCAACAATACCCACAGCTGTGCACTGCTTAAACCTATTGATGAGACAGGCCTTTAACATTGCTCCCTTCAGCGTTTTAACGCTCTTCAGAATAGCTGTGCTTGTACTTTGACTGCAAACTCTAAATTTAAACTAAAAAAGCTGCATGATCAGCGAACAAACTCTTCACCTCTTCCTCCACTGATTTTACGTTGCTTTACCATTAGATTCCATCAAATACTTCCATCATGCGGTTCCCTTACATCTGGAAGTCTGAAGTTAATTACTTCTCGTTGGCTGAACTCCCAATATGTAGAGTGTACAGTAAACTCATTTTGAAGCCAGCAGATATCACAGGTGACCTCTTTTTCCTCTGAAAGATAAGTCCTACATTTCCCTTATCTGTGCAGGCTGCATGATCTTCCTGGAGTTCGAGGCACAGCCGTTCGTAATAAGCTGTGTGCTCAGGAAATAGGTAGGATTCCTCTATAGCGTAGGTTTCTTGCTACAAGAAACACAGGATGACTTACTCAACCCAGACTGACGAGAAATCAAGAACAGTTGAAAAGGAATAAGACATGATGGCTGTACAACTGGCTGAGTACAGCTAAAGGTGCTTGATGTTATTCTTACCTGTGTAGATAAATCTGCCTGGTGTACCTTTGCAGAACTGCTTTGATTTGTAGGACAGAGTGACCTCCACAACCCCGGGTATGTGTCTGGGAGGAGTCTGCACTCGAATGGCGTGAGGGGTAATGAGCTGAAAGAGAAAATGAAAAGTATGCTGCTGTTGTTCTTTTGGGTCTTATTTTTTTGCTGTCAAAATAAAACTGGTAGATTATGTAGGTTGAAATAAGACAACAAAATATTAAAATAACACAATGCAATGTGTTCAACCTTTCATGTCCAGTGTTACAATTTTTAACATCTCTTTCATGATTCATTATTTTTATTCAATTAATATTATTTTATAAATATACTGTATTTTCATTCAATTATTTATAATTATTTTTTCTTTTAAATATGCTAATTGGCCACCTCTACATATTCAACATAATAAAGTCATGTGACAACAATATAGGTCTACATCATTGTTGCTCTAAAGAACGGTAGGCAGCATGCAGTGTATACTTTTTTTTGGAGAATGTATTCTATTCTGAACATAGCTTATGGTATATTTTAAGATGTTGGGGATGTCAGTGTTTCAGTACTGGAGTCAGATATGACCTTTTCCGTTAGTTTCATATGGTGGCACAAATCTTTCCAGCCAATTAGAGCAAAGCTTTTGTTTGCAAACAGTCCAGGTCATTACATAATATCAAAATTCTGTCCACCTTTTTTTTTGCATCTGTATTGTCTGACTCTTGTACTGTAGAACTAGTTCACAAAGTGTAAAAACGTGTATTTCAGTTACCACGTCTACCTGCAACCATGCTAGCTGAGCTATTAAACAGCATTGTATTGTTCCCTGATTAGATTATGATTTGACTGCTTATAGTTTTTGTGAAATTGTGCTCAATCCCTTTTGAAGAGGATCTGTGCAGCTACAAAGAAGCTGTGATTGCTCAGTTTCCCCACAAATGCTCTGTCATATTCAAAGCCAGCAGCACTGGTTCTACTTTACATGGCTTTAAACTGTCCCTTTCATTGCTCACTTAGCTTGGGCTTTCATATGCCAGACACTGCTCTTTTCACCTCTCAGATAAATATGGCATTGCTAATGAGAGACTTTTTATAGAATTACCTCTTTCATCTAGCTCTTCCTAACATGAGCAACACAGAACCTGAGTGAGTATAAGATCAAAACAGATGGACAGACAGAAAAAAAGACAGACTGGCTGGCCAAAAATGAGAACAGAAGCATTATACCCATTCAAACTGGCACGTGTCTTCTCAGATTTGTGATTTTTCCATTTCAGGCATGTTTGCTAAATAAGTTGCTTAACTATTGCCGTTAAAAAGGTGCATGAATTCCTTTTTCTTTATATTCAAATTCAGTTTAACCATAGTTGTGAGACCCAGTTCTGTTTTTTCGCTAAAGCATGGCATGGATTTTTTATTTTTGGGGGGCAAAAGTTTGCTTAGGAAGGTAACTGACCTCACTCCATACCAGCATGGTGCCAAAAATGACCTGTAGGCCGTCAAAGAAGTTATCACCAATGATGATGACTGTGGCACCCCCTGTCGTCCAGCCTTCACTGGGACTGATGGCCTTAATGCAAGGAGTAGCTGTTTTAAAGAAAGAGGAAGTGGAAAAAATGTGTAAGCTAGTGGCCAATAAGTGGTACAATAAACATATAGTTTACCTTGAAAAGGCATACGCAATATACATTACATTAATTATGACTTTATGTATTTGCCTGTACACATCGAGACACCTGTAAAGAGTTTATACATAAATAATGTCAAGAAGCATCAGAATAAACATCTGGAAGCAGCCAGCAAATCATCACTCGTGTGCATTACCTGTGACATAATTTCATGCTAAATACTTAGGAAATAAATCTAAACCTGTGCAGCTGATTTCTTCCTGATTACGGCAAATAGATTTATGAGCCACACTCTATTAGAAAGCTTTAGGCACCGCTTAATGACAAGTGACTGACTCATTAGAGTCGTCACATATGATTAGACTGTGGCCATTCTTCTGCACCGTCCCCATATGCTCCCTGACAGTGGCACGAGCATGAGAGATGACGCCCGCTCAGCGATCATTTATCTCAATCTACCCTGTATAGTAGCATGATTCACTGCTGTGGTTGCCCGGAAATCACCTGCAACCTCACCATGATCATTTCAAGCTGTGTTGGGAAAGTTGGGAACGTAACGCAGACTCACTCTTATACCCCTTAGTGGTGAGAGAAACCCCACTCCAAATCCACTTCATAGTTTAAATCTGCACTGTTACAGTTCAACTATGAAGTCCCTCTTTACTTTCTTCTCTCTATACCATTGGTTAATTAGGTTATATACTGTATATATTTATATAATGAACATACAACATATAGGTTTGCATTATATGATACATCTATATAAGTAATGTAATCACAACACAATCTTTTTATTTTGGATGTGATTAATCACTATTAATCGATTTGACAGCCCTAATATATATATATATATATATATATATATATATATATATATATATATATATATATACACACACACACACACACACACACACAAACACATCCCATAGGCGTAATGGTTTTTATACTGTACAAACTCTATATTCTATCACCTTACACCAACCCTACAACTAACCCTAACCCTCACAGGAATCTTTGCATTTTTACTTTCTAAAAAAAAATAAAAAAAATCTCATTATGTATGGTTTATAAACTTTTTGAAAAATGGGGACATGGGTTATGTCCTCATAAGTCACCCTCTCCTTGTAATACCTGTGTCATATCCATGTCATTATACAGAGTTGTGTCCTGATATGTCACAAAAACAAGAGCACACACACCAACTGCTAATTATTCCCAATTTACACATTTTGATAGCTTTGCTATCTGATGCAAATTTAGTTATATTCTTCAAAACACTATTTTAGTTAATAAGTTAATATTTTCTTATCATTTTAGTAAAAAAAAGTTAAATAAATTATATTACAATATTTAATAATTACATTGTTAAATATAATCTTCAGCATGTCTCAAAATAATGTACAATATAAAGTTGCAATACCTAAATTCAAATAATTTTTTTAATTATTTAGTCAAAACAGTATTATTATTTTTATTTTAATATCAATTTATCAGCCACAGCATGAAAATAATCAACTTATCAGCAAATTATGTTTGCACAGCTTCCATATTGTAGGGTGGATGCATTAGTATGATGAATTTCGATCATCTTTCAGTTATTTGTTAAATGTTTTGTCATTTTGACATAGTTTCTACAATAATATTACACAAATTGAATATTTATTATCTCTTTGCATCTTTTTGACACTTTATGTCAATTTTTATCACAACAAAACCTGACTCCTCACTCCAAGCAGAACAGTACAGCTCATACAACTTATGCATTCTGGTCCACAGCCGCTTATACTCGGTTGACCAAACCGAGAACAGGCAAAACAGGGCAATAAGACACAATGTGAAAGCCCCCCTGGTGCTCTGCTTATGAAAGGCATAATTCCCTTCCACCTCTGTTTTAGTCATGGACATAATTAATGAAATCTGAGGGTCAGACTGGAAAAGATTAGTCAGTGATGAGTGTACTTTAACAGCACTCCTCCCTCAAACCCCTCCTTCCTTCCCCTCTGGGGGTGGAAGGAGAACACAAATTCTAATTCCGCTTGATTATACACACACCTTTATTAAATATTACACTGACCCCATGTGTGTGTGAGGAGAGAGGGGGCCAGGTGCGAGCGCTTGTTTTATGACAATCGTGCAAATGTCATGAGCGCTAGAGTTTGCCTGGAACAGAGAAATCCAGAGTCCTTACAGCCGTCGATCAAAAGGCCAGGCGCCCTGGGACACTCTGAGAAAACAGCAGCCAGCCATAAAAATTCAACACCTTAATGAGTTTAAATTTCATTTCAGCGTGTTGAACTTTGGCACCAGATTCTAAAGCTTGGTGTCTCACTGAAGGCACTTTAACCGACTAATTACTGCTGTTCCAATTTGCTGCTAGATTTAAGCAGAAGGAAAAGACATGAGATAGAGAGAGTAAGAACCCTCTGAGGCAGTGGATGGGAGAGTCTGTCACGGGCAGCTCTGTTGTCTTCTGTGACTCTGGTGGGGGGACTGAACTCACATCCTTTAACAAGCGTTACACACAGTTCTGACTGAAGGCAGGACCCCTAGGCGAAGGTGGGGGTCTACACTCAACGCTCGTTTGATGGTGCAACTAACTGAGGCAGACGTGTGGTGGAGGCAGATGGCCTGTGTGTAGGAAGCGCTCAGTGCTGCTGATAGAACCTGCACTGAGATGAGACGAGGCTGTAGGCCTCACTCGCACAGCTCAAACTGGTGTGTGTCAGCCACCGGTGATGCCCTGGGAACAGCTAGCATAGATAATGGCAGGGGAGACTGAGACTTGGGAACACTTCTTCTCACCAGAGAAAAATAGTCCAGGGAACAGTGTTGGGGAAGGTAATCTGAAGTTTGTGAACATACAAGAAATGTGAAATATAATTCAAAGTACAATCATGCTAACTTTTTGAAAAAGCAGTTAGCAACACTACAAGCTACAAAAAAAAAGAAAAGAAAAAAAAAATGTTTTTGAAAGTCTCTTATCCTCACCAAAGGCGCATTTATTTGATCATATATGTATACGTGATTATTTATTTATTTATTTTTCTTAGTTATCACTCATACATTTTATTCATAACACTCATTAAAATTGATATATTTATATTATTCAGATACAACAGAAAGTCTGTTTTACAAGTGTGTAGTCACTTTTTGGGTGAGCTCAAGACTTTTTTATCCATGTTAAATGCTAAGTAATAATATTCAAAACTTAGCGATGCATCTGAGAAAGACCTTTGTCTCCCAGGATTCATATATACAGTGCCCTTTATGCTGTTGAATGTATACTGAATATTAAGTAGGGGATAACATATTTTAGATTAAGGAACATGATTTTTAAAGCATTTCAATAACCCCAAATATACGAACCAAATCTCCTTATACAAACCAAAACATCACGTATATTATGTGTACTAGGCATGTTGTAATTTTCAGAAGTGAAGTAATCCACTTTGCGGCCATGAGGACTTCCCCAGCTTGTCTTTTTTTTTTTTTTTTTGTAGGAGCTGTGTTGTGGGTGACTGCTGGGCATAATGCAATTTGGCGGCGTGATAAACCAGGAGAGATGAAGAGGAACGGTGGAGCAATCTGTGATTGTAATCTTGGCCTAAGACGACTCTTTTGCAGGGTGCTGACATTGTGCATGGATTAAGCAGATGGTGGAATGTGAATCCATCTGATAGGATTAAACTTTGGTGCCTCCTCTGCCACCATCTGTTCCCTTACACTGTGTTCACACATACACACATCACAGATACGAGCACAATAGCTTTCTCTTCTACAAACTAACATTCTCGAGCCCTGCAGACACCTCTTTCCTCCACAGTGAATTTGTCATGACCTCATGTATTGGTGTCCTCACTTTACCCTTGTCTCCGCAGCCTAGAGCAATCAACACACATGCACGCCATATCTGACAGAACAGGCTTATTAGCTGGAGGGGAGAGGAAATGGTTTAAAACTGACACAATAATGGACAAGAGTGGCTAAGCAGGGGTGAGTGAAGGGAAGCATGTAGTTGGTTAAGAGAACGCAATATTTATGTGGAATTAATATGGTAAATGTGTTATATAGAGCTAAAATTACAATATTATTGGCATTATCAAATTAGCTGAAAGTACTTAAAGGAATAGTTCACCTCAAAATTAAAATTTGATGCAAATGTACCTACCGCCAGGCCATCAAAGATGTTTATGAGTTTGTTTTGGAACATATTCGGAGAATTTTTCGCATTGCATCATTTTTTCACTTATGTATCCTTTGCAATGAGTAGGTGCCTTTCATAATGAAAATTCAGACATTTGATCACATCACGATAATCTACAAGAAATCAACATGACTCCTGTCTATCAATTAGCTTCTTGTGAAGTGAAAAGCTGCATGTTTCTAATAATAATATAAATATAAAATAAATAAATATCTATTAATTAATAAATCCATTGTTATGGTTTAACTTTAAACTTCTTCAGGCCAAAATACTCATATGTCCATAAGGGGTATGGACATAATCTATAATACCGCTTTCATCAGTAAAAAAATTAATCCCCTACAGATATATTTGATTTAACCTATTTTTGCTTGTAAACTGTGCTTGATCTGTGCATATTTCTCTCCTGTTTTTAGACTAAATTACTTTTTTCACTGCAGAAAGCAATATTATGGACAGAAGACTTGTATTTTGGTTAGAATTAAACATCTTTTCTTTTTTTTCTTTTTTTTTACAGACACGCTTTCCACACCTTATCACTTCACAAGACATTAATCAATGCACTGGAGTCATGTGGATTACTTTCTAATGTTTTTATCAGCTGTTTGAACTCTCATTTTGACGGCACCCATCAAATGCAGTGGATCCATCTGTGAACAAGTGGTGTAATGCTAAATCCAATGAAGAAACAAACTCACATACATATTGGATGGCCTGAGGGTGAGCAAATTTTCATTTTGGGTGAACTATTCCTTTAATAAGATCATACACAAGTGACAGGAATGTGTAGATTGCAGTGAATGACAGGTGTTTAAATTTCAAGTGGAATTTAGTTATTACAAGAATTATTGAATTTTGGAGCTCTGACACTGTTTCTGTTTTACCCTCCAGGAAAAATATATCTATATGTGCATGTCAGGGTTTTATATTAGACATAACGAGGAATTACAATATAAGTCTGTCTTTCTCAGGAATTATCCTATACTTTCTTTTGGAAAAAGAAAAAGAAAGAAGAAAAATCCCCACAATTGTCCAAATATGTCCAGGCTTTAGAAAAACTGACTTGTTTAATCTTCTCAGTGCAGTGGAAACGGCATATAAAGACTGAAGACATTCCCAGGAGAATAGAGAGAACTTAATCATCATCAGCATTATCATTCAAATCCTCAGTTTCTCATCATAAATAGAGGTTAACAGTCCAACTGAAAAAAGAATCATCCCAAACATAAATGAGAAAATGATTGGATTTGATTGCGGCGGAGGATCAAATCAGTGCTCTAATCTAGTCCACATGTTATTAGACAGATTTAGGAGGATCGCCCTATATCCTGCAACACTAGAGGAGGACAGCAGATAATGCCAGATGTCATTCAGAAAATAAATGCGCTGTGCTTAAGCCTTAGAGGTCCCGTAAGACACATGTTCAAACCTAAAGAGAACAGGCCACTTGGGGAATGCTGCGTTCATTGCTCTTTTCTTAGCCCTGGATTGTTGGTGTTTTGTTGCACTGCTACTGTTGGTATGCTGTTTGTCAGTCAGATGGAAGTCTGGCTAGCTCAGACCACCTCTAATATCTGGCATCAGCATGACTTGTTCGGGACTTCAAAACATGACAGCGGCACACAGAGGTGCTAACTCATTGTGTGTTGACTGAACGGTCACAGTTGTCTTTCAGCCAGTGGAAAATAAAAAATGTTCATCTGTGCTCGACTGCACCCTGGATCATTAAATAATAAAGCACGCAAACTAGCTGAAAGTAATTTGGAAGGGTAGTGTGATATACTGTACTGTAGTGGTTAAAACTCTGGGCTGGATGAAGGTTTAACATTCAAATTCATGAGTTATAGTGGGAAAAAAAAAACACATTGTGGTAAAAAGATCCATTGTCAATACTGTAGTGATGTATGAAGCACAGCTAACACAGAAGTCACTGAAATCAAACAGCTTTCTGTTTTTGACCATGACCAGTTGCATGTGAGTGTATTGATGTATTTATTTATTTTCATTATTTAAATGCTTTTCATATCCCCTTTATATGCTGAAACAACTACAAGCAAGTCAACAGTAGGTTGATTTCCCAAAACATCATACAAGACTATCAAGTCAATCAAAGATGGCGGAGGAAACCTGAAATCACAATTTTGCAATACCATTTGATGACAGTGTTTGGGTAGAAATGGCACACTTCAGCTTAAAGCTGTGTCTGTAAGTTTTTAAGTTGACATTAGGGAAAACTACAGTGCTAGCCATGATGGGCAACCATCTGTGCTCATGCAGCAAAACCATGAAACTACACTGAGTGTGACAAAGTGGCTTAGTTTAGCTGAATGGTGCTTTAGATGTTGCTGCTATTAGTTAGCTGTGTGCAAAAAGTTGCTTGTGGGAGAAAGTAAAATGAAGGAAACTGTCACATTACATTACATTGTGGTAGTAACATGTTTGTCTTTTATTCCTGCTGTCTGTTTCTCCCATTTGTCTCAATCGTTCTGTTACTATGAAACAATTTAATATGAAAAATTTGTGTATACTGATATGACAAACGTGTGTTCTTTATATACACTCACCGTGTTCTAGGTATGACGGAGTGCCTTCAGACGGGTCCAGCCTGCGAGCTCTGCGTCCATGTTTAGAGTTATTGTGTACAAACATGTTATCAGACACAGCCAGGACATGTCCGTCCACGTTGACCGTCGTAGACACCACCACCTGCAAGAGACAAATGATGACTCTACTTCACTTGACCCACAAAGACATACTCTGTTCTTGTATACAAATTAATACGTAGCTCAAACAAACAGCCGAAGTGTTGGAGCAGCAAATACACACAGTATGCTTGTAAGTACGGTAACTGCTGACTGATAAATTGACGAACAGGCACATTTCACCAGAGAGCCTGGAACAATGACAGCAGCTAACAGCTCTCACAGAGCTGAAGACATACACTAGAGGTGTCCCACAGCAACTGAGGAGCCTCTTGATTTAAATGGCTCTCAGGCTTTGAGAGGTCTCTCAATCTCAAGAGAGGAAGAGGCTTGATGAGACTTGGCAAACAGCGCTTATCCCTGTTCTGGGCAACCACTTCATTCACTCAAAGCTTTCTTTTTCTCCCTCTTCTCTACATCTGTATCAACCATTCATACCTTGTGAGAGAGAAGAACTGGTCCAAAGTTCACTTTAGTGATGAGAGCAAGTTGAATTTATTTGGGTCAGATGAGAAACATTATGTTCTGTGTCAAAGTGGGGAAAGACTGAACCCATAGGGCATAAAGAAGTCAGTGAAAGGTAGATGAGGAAGTGTCATGGTTTGAGGGATGTTTTGTGCAGCAGGGGTTGAGCCACTTATAGAGCTACATGGCAGAGTGAATGCAAATGTTTACCAGAACCTCCTTCAGCAACATGCGATACTTTCCCTGCAAGCATATACCAATCAACCTTTAATTTTCATGCAAGAAAGTGTCCCCGACACGTTGCTAAATGGGTAAAGCAGTTCTTTAAAGCTGAAAACATTGAAAAAATTAAGTCCTGTTCTAAACCCAACTGAAAAACTCTCAAAAATATGGCTGAGGAACCCACTACAGTTACCGAACTATGGAAAAGACTGGAAGAAGAGTGGACCAATATCACACCAGCGCAGTGTGAGAAACTAGTGATGTCCTGCGGCCGCAGATGTGCTGAAGTCAGTCAAAGCAAGAGCCTCTACACTAACTACTAATTTTAGACGGCTTCAACCCAATAAAAAAAATAAAAAAACATTTTTGATACTGATAAAAATTATTTACTGTATTTAAAGTCAATTCATTAATTAAATTAAAAAAGGCTTCATGTATGGTTTTCGATTGATATCCCTAAAATATATTACATTTTATGTCAATTCCAATTATTTAAATGTTCATTAACTACTCATTTGTCGAGCATTATTAACATAATAACGATTTTAGTGTTATTAATGGACATTTTACCATTTCATGCAGCAAGCAATGCAAAAGCATCTTATCCACTTACACATGGTTCAAATTGCACTTTTACCACTTTAGTTATGAAGTGTGAACTGACTGAAGGTGGTCCTACCTGAAATCGTCGCATGTCTCGTGGGTTCCCTGCATTCTTTAGGCAGTTCTGGTTGCATTTGAGGAAGAATTTCAGGAAAAACCTGAAAAAACACAGAGTAATAGGATTTATGAGGTAAAGCTTTTTTGTTCAATGCTTTGGTGTGTAGTGTTGTATGGTACTGACATTGACCACATTAGATTTAATATATGTCTTTAACCTACTGAACCTACCTATTCTGTGCATTCATAAGGTCACAGCTACACGTTTATTCACACGCACACAGTGAGAAACACACTGGTCTTAGAAATGAATAACTGACCATCTGTTTAGATTCCAGAAAGAAGTTTGTCAGCTGAGTAAAGGATAAGAAAGCAGGAGAAAGATCAAGAGTGATAGAAGTGTGTTGTCGAGGTCACGCAAAGAGCACCTAGACTCACATAAGTCATAAATACATAGAGATTTCCTCATAAAGAAACCAAAGTAGATAAAAATCTTTATCAACTATTACTCAGAGATGTATGAAATCTGCACCTAATCACTGTACTCATCTTCCCAGGAGAACATCCAATATTGTGAATATTACCGTGCAATTGATCGATCAAATTAATAAAGTGTGTCAAATGATTTGTAAGTGTTTATTATTTATGCATTTTAAATGAGTTCTCCCTCCCTCTCTGTGGTCTGAAATCTGCAATATTAATTAGCACAGCAGGGTTTCTCTCTTTTTTCTTCATTCATAGTTTTCCGGTTCACTGCACTGGTATCTGTCTGCAGCATCTATCCACTTTTATATCTGCTGTCTGTCACTACTCACACGAATGCATTAACACTTTTTAGCCTGGCGATCACAGATTGGGTTGAAGCTGTTGGAATCTTAAAGGAGTTTATGTCTATGAATCTAATCATCTAACACTCAGCATACTTTTACTGACATGTCAAAAGGGCACAAACCATAGACTACTATTGGTTGTATATACACTACTGTTAAAACACTACTGCATTTTAAGATGTAGACATAGACACACAGGGCTGTCTTCAAAGGTAAAGTGATTCATGAATATTGCATTTATTATTATTATTATTATAAGTTTAGTTCTTTTAAAGGTAAATGTTTAATGCTAGTCTGTAATAGCTTATTATAAAAACAACAGAAGTCAATGGAAAGCCCACACCACCATGATAGGAAAACCAACGTGTATATGTGTGTGTGCGGCTGGCTTGTTAGAGCAGGAGGAATGTGAGATGCATAGTCTGTGTGTGCTGCCTGTGATTCCTCTAGGATAAGCGGTCCAGGCCTCATCCTTTGCTCTTTAATCTACTGTTTGTGTCGCCCCTCTAACATCTACACCATTTCACATCTATGTGCGTCAATCCATTTATCCCCTTCTCGTGCCTTTGTGCCTCGTAGCATGTCAGATGGAAAATGCAAACAGTATGGGCACTGTATGTGACATATATAAATATATGTAACACACACACACACACACACACATATGTATATGTATGATATCATCTTTCATTTTGAAGCTCAGTGTGTGTGTACATTGATAAAAACATGTTTGTGTGTGTTATCCACTGTGTTGTTTGGATAAACAGATTAGTGCTACAGGCCTCGTCTATAATATCATTTAAGAGCTCTAAGCCGCTGCTTTCTTCCCCACTGATTCCCTCCTGTCACTGACCCTGTCTGAGCACTCTTGACCTGTCCCTTATTCTTCCACGCTCTCGCTTTCCTTCTCTTACTCTCTTTCTTGCTTTATGTGGAGATAAGTCTGGGCTTAACCCGATCGCTGACATCACGCTCTCATAGTCCTCCTAAATCCCCTGCAAAACCCTTGGTGCCCTCACTTTAGGAAGACATCCTTTGTCTTTCTTTCCCTTGGCTCTATGAATTTGTCCTTCTGGTCTAACCCTAACTCTCACTCAAAGTTTTTACAGCCCTCATCCACGTGTAATGTGAATATAGTTTGACTTTGTTGACCCCATAGCTCCATTAGCAATAGTGAGAGTACTCCGATGCCTGCCAAACAGGGAGAGGACATGTAATCACACGTGTAATGTTTAATAAAGTGCGCACTGTCCCCTCCATAGGGCACTTCGGACAGGGACCTTATGCTTTTAGAAGAGATTGGACAGTACGTTGCAAATGGCACAGCTAAGAGCACTTCAATTAGAGAGGGCTATTACCACAGTCAGCATGAAGAAGAGGGCAACACTCCAAGTGTCTGATGAGTAGGATGAGTTTAAGTCAGAGCACAGAGACTGACCGGTCATATGTACTGCCCTGGTTAATAACTCTTACATTGCACTTTTAGACACATCAAACTGGCTGCTAATGAAACTGTAACTGAGATGGAAAGAGTACAGATGATGGCGTGGAAGAGTGAGAGAGTAGCTGCGCTCTGATTCACATGGTCACAGTGTTCATTGCTCCCTACAAATTGAGCAGGTTATATTTGTTTAAGTTCACTTCACTTGAGAAAATGCACTATTCAGAAATGCTGCAATGTCGTCATCAAACACATAAGACAAATGAGTCACACAGATATACATGTATGCTACAGTTAAACATTTCCAAGACGGTGTTTTTGAAAGAGGCCTGACCATGGCTGCATGATTTGATTGAAAATACAGTAAAAACAGTGATATTGTAAAATATATTTAAGATTTAATTTAACAGTTTTTGGTCTTAATATATTTTAAAATATGTTTATTTCTGTGATTGCAAAGCTGAATTTTGAGCAGCCATTACTCCTGTCTTCAGTGTCACGTGATCCTTCGGAAATCACTCTGATATGGTAATTTGCTTTCTCAATTTCTTATAAAAGTTGAAAATGGTTGTGATGATTATTTACCATTTAGAATCAGATTTTAAATTGTATATTTTTATTTATTTAAATCAATATAATTGCTTCATAATCAAAACACCGAAAAATATGATGAATGATAGGTGTATAGGTAGGTGTGACATTTGTGTGATTTTGTTAAAATATGTATGTTTTCTTAATTGTTTATCTATGGCTATGATGATGACATTGTGATGGTCACATCTTGTATGCTTTATACAGGCTGCTGTGAAGAATTCAACTTCTTTGTGTTTATTTTTATCAAACTTTTTGTGATATTCAGATGGTAAACAGTAACGTCTTTTTTTTTACACTTTCTGTGATGTGTTTTGTTCCTATTGCATTTTGCAGTGCCCTTCAGACTGATCATAGATTGTCAAATACTCATTGACGTTCACTTTGCACTAACGAGTGATTGAAGCATACCCAGTTATCAATCTGTGAAGAGAGGTAAGAGTGAAAGTCAGGGCAAAAAGAAAGAGAGCAATGAATCAAAGCAGCAATCGAGGGGTGATGGGGTAGGTGTAGACAGGTTTAATGAAATACTCAACAAATTGACCTTTGACCTCAGTCTGTCTAAGGGTCACATCTGTCCCCTCAGCTCTGGCCCATTAATTAACTCTCCTGCAGACTCGCCTTACGTGGAAACTCAGCCATTAAGCCTCTTGTGTTATTGTCTTCAAATCTCAGCCAAGGAATGATTCACAAAAACGAAGCCCATTTCGCTAGTCGTCAAATTAAATACAAAAAATCCACACAGGGAAGTACTCTTTACAATCAGACACCCACACAAAATGCAACATTCACAGAAAAATGCCCTTTAATAAACGGAAGAGCGTTAGGGAAAAGTCTTTGCAGCCTCTCATTGAGTTTGAATCGCTTCTAAAAGCACATCAAATGAAATCAAATTGCACCCCCCACTTCTCCCCCGTGTTTGCAGTGATACTTGTAGCCTTAGTCACTAGCGCTATTGATTTAAATGCATTTGACTGTAGCTGTGAGGGTGGTTTCAGATGAATAATAGCAGCACACAGAGAAAGTGGCTGATCTGGAGTCAGCACTAACTGCTGCAGCATGGCATAAGAGCATGTGGCATGTGCGAGTATGGTATTACCCACACTCTCAGTAAATGAGACCAAGTCAACGGCACCAGCCATCAATTATTCAGAGGCTGAGATGGCAATTATGGCACTGAGCACAACCAACATGAATATTTTATGAAGGCTAACGCAGACCATAAGAGTGTGAGAGGGGGCTATCGAGAGAAAGAGAATATAAATGTGTCCATTTCTGGGAGACACAGCCGATGCCAGTCCTTGCCATGGAGCAACACTCAAAGTGCCATTCGGTAAGGCATGATATCTTTCTTCATCCGCTCTCTCCTCACCTTACGCCATCTTATCTTCATTCCCGTCTCCCAGAATGCCTTGTTGAGACAGCACCATGGGCTGTCTTAATGGGAGCAGGGGCAGATGTCCTCTCAAGGCAGCTCTCCATTACCTCTACTGTGTGGGCATGATAGGAATGTTGCAGTTGTTTAAAACACAGAGTTTGAGTTGTGGCTAATTGAGTAAGGCGACACCATGTTGACGAGTGATAGGCTAATCTTCTAAGGGGCAGTGTTAAAACCAGGCGACCCTGTAACTCGCTGTCTGTTTCAGCCTCTGTTTGTCATTCTCTCTCTCTCTCTCTTAGCCCCCCTTTAGAAAAACATATTACTCATGCTTTGAAAATAGGCATGTGCATCGGTTAGCCCCCATTCTGAACAGCGTTTAATATGCTCATAATTCCTTCAAGACCAGATACTTTGAATTAAATAATAATAATGCAAGTAGAACAATCCGACAGCTACAACAAGTCTAACCTTACCCTCTTCCCACCTTCAGGCAAGCTGAGACCAGTAGGCATGTTGTGCTGACAGCTCTAAAATTGCTTACAACACACATCTCCAAAAGATCTGTCCCAGAAAAAAAAAAAAAGAAATATCACCGGCTTGCTTAGCTGGTCTTTCAGATGTCTTATTTTTCCCTCCTCCCTCCATTTATTATGGCTGGATTTCTGCACTGGCCTGCGCCTTTGGTGCCAAATGCAACCGAAGAACTATTTCATAAAGAAAGAGAGAGAAAGAAGATTTGTCGAGCGAGCAAAGATAATTCTCTTATCATAACATGAGAGCAGAAGAATTTACACTCTGTGCCGTCCGTTGTCTACAAATGTTTCCTCAGAGTGAAAGCATTATTTATTTTTAGTCCTATTTAGCTAAGCTTGCGTGGACTGTTTTGGTGTACAGAATGTATTCATTTATTAAAAACCTCTAATATGTCAAGTTGTTTATTAAAGGTGCACAGTAGGGCTGGGGAAGTTAATGCATTCTTTTCACATTAATGCCTTAATTGATCAACGCCGAAATTATTTTATGGCGCTTTAACGCCAATTTTTATTATTATGAAAGTCCGTTGCTCACTGTCTATGAATACACATACAGACAAACCATAAGTCACAGGAGGGGTGGGATGTTGATCGGCACTGGCTTAGGATGGGTGTCATGACGCGTCTCAATCAATGCGAGCATTTGGGGTGGGCCTAAGACTCCAGCAGCGCAGCTCTTACATGAAGCGCTCATGACTTTTCTGATAGCTCTCGCTCAGCACAGTGGAGTGCATCATTTTATTAACTTCGTGGTTCATTATTTTGGTTTATGAGTCATTTGGGTACACACAGGGCCCTCTTACAATATATTTCTTTACAAATATATCACTTTTGCTTCTCAGAAATGTTCACATAATCTTCAGAAGTTCCGCACTCTGAAAATACATGCGTAGTGCATCCGAGCCCAATTGAATCGCACTCTGGCCTACCTCTTCCAACCCAGCCAGGGATGGCTAAACGAACCTCGGCACGGAGCGATCACACTAGTCAAACGAACCAGGCTGTAGGGGTCAGAAGCACTTGGACACTTTTAAGATTGCCAAGTGTGATACACCCTTATCCCGCACACACAAGTCTCTACTCACCCCCTCTGTTATAAGTCATGGCAATGGATTTAGGTGGGGTTTTGACAGATTTTAGCTATATTTAGCTTTACGAGGCTTATTCATGTAATTGCGAAATTGACGCATTTCCATTAGGTGTATTTTACATTTTTAATTTCAATTTGCACAATTTGAAGGTTAATGGAAAGCGCCTTAAGACAAACTATAAAATATTTTCTATAATGCCCGGGCAGTGGCAAATAGCTTGGTTTTATATTTAATTTGATTACATTAATGTTGTAAGCTGAGATTTACAAGAAATATTTCAACTGCTACTATATAAAAGGAATACTGCTGTAAAAAAGCACCTTCAAGGTTTCCACAAAAATATGAAGTAGCACAATTGTCTTTAACACTGATAATAATATTAAATATTTATTGGACAACACATATAAAGTCTATTAGAATGATTTCTGAAGGATTATGTGACACTGAAGACAATTAATGTCTGAAAATTCAGCTTTGCCATCACATATTATATATTACATTATAAAATAGAAATACTGTAGAAATAGAAAACAATTATTTATATTGTAATAATGATTTACAATATTACTGTTTTTTTTATGGATTTTTTTTTAATCAAATTAATTATTTTACATTATGTAGATTACCTGATGGGGGATACCATTTTTGAGACCACATGACCAACTGCTTTATATCGTTAACCCTCTTCTTATTTTACACTTTCATTCTTTAAATAAATGAGTCATGACTGACTGAATCATGTATTTCTGCAGTGGCATCATGTGGCATTGTATTTGCATTATGCTGCATACATGCCACTAGTTGTCAGTATACATGTAAGTGTAAGTGTAAGACATCCGGAAAAATAAACAGAAAAAAATAATAAATAAAACAATCAACTTTGAAGTATCATAATATATTGTATGCTCACTCCAATTAATGAGGCCTGTTCCTTTCACTATACTAAAGCTCTTGAGCATTAACCGGTTTGAATTGCTGCATTTCCTCTCTCTGACAATCCACTGGCATCTTATGTCATTACTTCCTGGGCTGTGTCGATTTAAGAGCAAATGCATGCAAGACACATACTCTGCGAAATGACAACAAAGAGTTGAGTGAGACAGAAAGAGTGAGCGAGAGACAATGAACGTGAAAGATGAGAGCGAGGAGAGAAATTTCACATCAGACAGCGGGACCAGACCCTGGAGACGAGTGCAGTGCAGACGGGAGAATTATTTTACATAATAAATGCTTCATATTCAAGCCTGTAATTGATAGCTGAAGCCAGGCAATGATGTGCAGCCACCACACATGGGTTTTAGGGAGCTGTCACTCAAACGCTGCCACTGGAGGAGGGATAATGATTGTCATATGACAACTACCTGATTTAATGTAATCGTTGCAGCTAAAGCTATTGTTTACAAGTGCCAGTGGAGGTGTGTGAGCGAGCAAGACCAGCAGTAGTACAGCAGTCGATGGTGTAATAAGTCAAACTTGAGACTGGTAAGGGAGGGTTTGGAGAGTGGAAGTGCTCTTACTCTAAGTTTGCAGCGGTTTTGTCCATTTTCTGCTAAGATTTACACTTCAAAATCTTCCGTCTCTGCCTGTAACTGATTAATTCAGCACGAATGACCTCAGTTTTAACTAATCATACATAAATGTACATACATGTACATAAGTCTCAAATTAATTGCACCCCTAAGAGGGAAATACAGGATCCTATACAATATTTTAAAAGCAATGTAAAGTGCACAAATAGGTGAAGAAAAGTATATTAAATCCATTCTGTTGTGCTTAATTTACATATTATAAACTAAATGCACAAGAAAGAGAGAGAGCGAGAGAGAGAGAGAGAGAGAGAGAGAGAGAGAGAGAGAGACCACCCTCCTGTATATTTCAGAGGATGTAGGCAAACACCTTAATAATTCATGATGGAGAGATTGATTTTTTTCCTTTGGCAAGAGGCAGCAGATGTGGCAGGGATGAAGGAAGGGAAGGATGGATGGAGGGAGGGAGGGAGGAAGGGTGGGAATGGAGGGGTGGTGGAGGGACAGTGCAGGCCTGAGGGTTAGCAGCCAGTGGGATCATTAGACCGCCCGCTTTTAATGTAAAGACTGGAGCTTTACAGCACACTGTTACTCATTGCCACAGGGCTCAAACAAACCAGCTCGAGTGAGACTTAGTTACTCACACATCCCTAAATTCCCTAAAAACACCAGAACAGAAGGACGCCAGTCTGTTGATCACAAAAGAAAGGATACCTTTATTTAAAAAAGACGTGGCTAAGTATGGTGTCACATATTGGAATTTGTGCTCTGCATTTAACCCATCCCAGTGCACACACACACACACACACACACACACACACAGCAGTTAGTACTGAACACACACACACCGTGAACACGCATCCAGAGCAGTGGACAGCCATTTTTGCTGTGGCTCCTGGGTAGCAGAGAGCGCTGGTCATTCACTCCCCCAACCTACAGTCCCTGCTTGTAAAGGTTGGTTCAATTCGTTAACATTGGTTAGTTTATTAGGTATCATGAAACTAATTAACTAACTAACCCAGAATACTCATGTTCATATCCCATGAAATCAGAATACCATTTGTTTGGCAAATAAATAACTTGCCATCCATATTGTACAGTAGATTTACGTAGATTGAAAAGTTGTTAATAATTATTCTTATTTTATTTTTATTTTTTTAATTTGCACTCCTGCCTCTAACTAGCAAAAGCAATTCATCAAGGCTTTGATGAGAACTAGACCACATGCAAGCTATTTTTACAGCATTTTCAAGTTTAGCTGGACAACATTGATAATGACTTTGCAAAAATGTAGGACTAGTCTTTGAAAGATGGAAATGTGTAGCATGGAAGTGGAGGAGCTCAGAGGGTCAAGCTAGAGCAGGACGACACCCATTTACAGTGCTTTGATACAGAAATGAAGAGGTTAGAAAAAAAGAATAGCAGAGAGAAATGTAAAGGAGGGAGTTATCTCCCTCTTGTGTGTCTGATGGAATCAACCCTCTGTGGGTGTGACGGCAGGTGAGGCTTTAAGGGCGAGCGACATCCTTTTGTCATCGCCTGCTCTCACAAATAATTCATGGCATCAGAGGGAAGGGGAGCGAGGGAGGCATATTGACAGCTACCACTTCTACTTGCCTTCACCTGTCTTATCCAGTCACCCACAGATGGGACGCAAAGGACAGAGGGACCTTTTCACAGAGACAGAGTGCGCATCCTTTTTCTTCCACTGACCTAATTAGAACTCACTCGCTCCCTGCCTCTATCTCCTCTTATCCGGTGTGTCCCACTAAAACCTTACTCTTTTAACCCACAACAAAGGGGTCCATGCTACATTTTACCAGTTGAAAAATGGCAGCGCTCACAGAAAGCCTAAAGTCAAAATCAGACTCTCTGCCTTCAAAATTAATTTAACTGTTAGTTACGTACATTTATTCAATGTATCTCTAATAAATCCATAAATCCATAAATCCATTTCTGTAAAAATAAAGGTTCCTGGCATGGGTTCATGAAGAAACTTTAGAGTTGATGGGACTTTCCCATATTCTGAAAAATAAAGGTTTCAAAAGGGGTTTTTCTTAACAATGCCATAGAATATGGGTAGGCACAGAGAGCTCCAACCATGAAAAAAAAAGCCTGAAGACATTGATGAACTTGTTCAGGTGTGTTGGATTAGGGTTGAAGCTGAACTCTGCAGGACTGTGGATCTCTAGGACCAAATTTGGCTACCCCTGCCATAGAAGAACCATTTTGGGCTTGGCAAAGTACCTTTTGGTTTATGGTTCTTAAAAGAACATCTAAAGAACCTTAAGAACCTTTTGTACAATCAAAAGGTTCAATGTTAGAGGTTCTTCATGGAACCGAAGAATCTATAAGATATATATATATATATATATATATATATATATATATATATATATATATATACATATATATATATATATATATATATATATATATATACATATATATATATATATATATATATATATATATATATATATATATATATATATATATATATATATATATATATATATATATATATATATATATATATATATATATATATATATATATATATATATATATATATACATATATATATATATATATATATATATATATATATATATACATATATATATATATATATATATATATATATATATATATATTAGTGCTGTCAAAATTAGCGCGTTAACGCATTCGATTAATTTGAAATATTTAACGCGTTAAAATAAAATAACGCAATTAACGCGGTTGCAGTTTTTTTTATTTCCAGTTGTGGCCTATGTGTGTTCAACGTGCAAAGAAATATGGATAAGACCAAGGAAGGACTTTTAGACGGAAAGTTTCAGTATAAAACTCTGCCGGATTACTCTTCAGTCTGCCACAAGAAACATTACTCTTCATTTAGTCTGCCACAAGAAACAGCAACATTAAAATCATGAACTCAAATGTCATTGTTTAAAAAAAAAAAAAAAAAAAAAAAAAACAATGACTGTAACAGTGCGTAAATCAGACCTTTCTGTAACGCTAACGTTAATAAGCTTAAACGAAATAATTGTGTAGCGGAGTATTTTTTGTACACAGTGCCGCGAACTGTCAATCACTCCTGTACGCGTGCATCACTGTCCTCCTCACAGCTGCAGCAACTTGCGCTCTCTCTCTTCATCAAGCTTTAAAACAAAAAGGGGACAAAAAGATCATATTGTCTTTGTGCATAGGCTATAGATTAATTAGATAAATAAATATCTAAATTTGTGCCTTGCCGTCTACGGTATTTTTTTAGAACTTAGAAAAAAGATGCTGCAACCAATGAACAGCCGGCGGGGGCTACAGGACGACTCAACCTCCGCAGACAGTTTTTAATGTTTATCAGACAATAAATACTCAAGATTTTGCTTTAGTATAACTCACAACGAGTTTCACACACCTTCTCCGGCCACGTTGAGTTGTTGACACTTAACAGCGGGAAAAGCGACACATGCGCTATTCACTTGTATAACTTAAGGGTGAATGGGTAATGTAGTTTCTGCTCTCGGTGGGATGAATTAGGAAGCTTGCATTGTGAAGGGCGCTCTGAAAATCGGCAGTGCAGGTAAAAGATTAAAACCTCTATTAAAACAGATGTCCAAATGAGCGTACCGGTACGCTACAAGCACGTTCTGGGCGCACGGAGAGGTGGCGGTACGCTCAAGAGCTATATTTGGAAGTGGCGGTACTGAGTACTGGTGCCTACCGGCCCACTTAAAGCACTGGCAATGACTATACTTTGGAATTTTTTTGCAGTCCACTTAGAATTCAACATGGAAATCATTTTTGTTTTTCATTGGCATTGATTGTTTTGAAATTCAAATGGTACTTACATGCCTGTGTTTTTATTTCTGTAATAAATATGGCTTTCAAGCCAACAGTTAATTTGGAGGATATTTATGGTTTATTGCAGGTATGTTGTTTACATGAGAAAATCTGTGTTACAAGTTAAACAAAAATTCCAATAAACAATCATATTTTGAATTTAAATATTTTGAATTTAAATTTAAATGTCTTGAGTTTACATTAATTATTTACATTTTACATTTACATATCCAAAAAGTTTCAGTCTTTTAATTGCGATTAATCGCGATTAATTTTTAAAAATTGTGCGATTAATTAGTTAATTTTTTTAATCGATTGACAGCACTAATATATATACATACATATATATATATATATATATATATACATATATACATATATATATATATATATATATATATATATATATATATATATATATATATATATATATACATATATACATATATATATATACATATATATATATATATATATATATATATATATATATATATATATATATATATATATATATATATATATATATATATAAAAACCTCCACAAATGGTTCTATACTGTGGGAAAAAGTTCTTAAGATTTTTTACAATTTTCTTCACTCTAAGAAATTATTTTTTGGGAACAGTTCACTGAAAGGTTCCATAGCATTGCTACCCACTTTGGAACCTTTATTTTTTAAATATATTGTATTCAAACTACTGAGCAACAGGAGCAAAAGAGATGTGGAAAAGTGGGATGTGCGACCCTATTAGTGCTCTTGGGTGCTTATATCAGCAGATGACTGCGAGGTGGAGTGTCTCCACCGCCTGGTAATCTGCTCCTGATAATTTATTATTTACATTATATTAGACAACGCCACACAGTCAGATGGAAGCGCTACAAAACTACAGCATATTGATTTTAACAGCGCGCTGTCTGCAGCGATTTGTGGCAGCACAGGGGCTTGTCTGCGAGTGCCAGCCTCGCAGGATCACAGGGACAGGATGCCACTGTGCAACATGCTAATGCGCACTTTAAACATTTAACACTAGGAGGTGCTGCAATTGCTCTGACAGCTGACAGGTGACCAGCAGAGTGTAACACACACTGCTGTCTCTCTCCTCCTCCTCCTCCTCCTCCTACTGACAGCATTTCTCTCTTCCTCACTAGTCTCTTTGGGTTGAACACTGCTCTCTCAATCTCTCCAGAAAAGCCAGAGATGAACGCTGCGATTCTCCATTCTGCCTGAATGCAGTGGCTAATTAGAAATAGATTATTATGGGTTGTGAGATAAAAGGAGCAATTTTCCACCGGTCCGAGATAGATAGTGTCCACCATAGCATGCTGGAGGTGCCCTCACCTTTTCATTACCATCTCCGTTAATTACTGGTTCCGGGCTGTTTGGAGTTAGCATCATGAGCCTGATAGTTCTGGAAATATTAGGGCAGCAAATTGGTGTGGTTTTCAATTTGGTTAACCAGGAAAACATTCAACCTTCATATAAAGAGGGTTGAGGTTTATTAAATTAGCCTGCTGCAAATGAGTGCAGTTTGCCCTATCATGCCTCCCAGCACAAATTTACCAAAATAATTACAGAGCCGGGCTGCCGATGCAGTCATATTTTAATAATCTTACTTTCACACTTTCATTAAATTAAGATGGGGTTTATCTGTCACTTTGGTACAATTAAACACACAATCACAACCTGAGAAATGCGTAAACATCAAAGCAGTAATAACTTTTAAATAATCCCCGTAGCGACCAAAATTATTACACAAGATATAATAAACATCTTGGTAATTGCCAGCAGTACGGCATCCTCAGTGGGACATTTTATTGATCTGCAGTACAAGCCGCATCAAGATAAAACTAGAGAGCGGAGAGAGGAGGGGCCAGAAGGAGCCCAGAGACAAGAGCTCTAATTATAAGAACATGAAACACTTCCTAAATAGCTACTAAATGAGGAAACCAAATGAGTCGGGTGATATCACTGTTTAAAATACACTTTAGACAAGTTGGCCTGGTTAAAAGAAACTTTCAAAGACACAAGTGCAACCATAATCAGCAGTAGAAAAAATAGTTGGATTGGAAAATAATGGACTTTGGTTGATTTAAAATGTTTACAAAGATATTCAAGAAAGCCAAGTGTCTGAGATAAGCAGATAAGTATGGAAGTTAATTTTTACCTCAAGAGTAAAAAATAAAGAAATAAGGTAATTGCGCAATACTGTGGAGTTTAAAATAAGAAATGTAGGCACAATTGTGAGATAATGTTAAGCCACTTTGAGAGATGAAGTAACTTACAAGAACTAAAAGGTGCATTTGTGAGAAATTTGAAGTATTAGATATAAAGTCACCTTGTGGGATATAAAATCACAATGTAAGATCTGAAATCACTTTTCGAGATTTTGAAGAATCATATGACACTGATTCAGCCTTGTCGTCAAAGGAAAAAATACATTTTAAACTAAGACATAGATTAAACTATTTAACAGAGAACTGTTACTGAGCCTTTTTAAGCGTAAGACACTTCTTTTAAAACAAACTTTTCAATGGTGGTGTAACTGCTCTGATTATCATATGATCAGGACAGCTCTTGAATCTACGACTCCTCTTAGTAGAGATGGGAGTTTCAGATGTCCCTTAAGTGCCCCTTGTGCCCTTTAGTATTTGACTCTTAGTACAAAGGTTCTTGATATTTCACATCTATTTTACATATTAACCATAGTTGTATTAACAGCAAATGATAAACTGTACTATAATCTTCAAGCAAATACACAATATCAATAGGATTAATAGAGCATGGCATGTGTCACTGGAGGTGCAGTGCACTAAAAACCTTATCTGATCCATATTAATGGCCCTTGAAGAATGGAGTTAACGTGGGATCCATCCTTCTCACCTCTCAATTAAAAGCTTCACTCCCTCCCAACCACACATACACAACGCTCAAGTGGTGCTCCATCTCTATTACCCAGAAGGCATTAGCCAGTCTGTTTCTTTATCCAATCAGATGGAGGTTCCATTCTTTTCACTTCCCTGCCCAGTTCCTTTTTTGTTCCCCTCTGACAGTCTGTATAAATAGCTCGGGATGAAGTCATTCCTCAAGCACTGCTGGCAGACCCTTTCATTATTTATACTATTTACTTCAGGGGGGAAGTCACGGCTTGCCGTCAGATTTATCTGTCTGAGAAATGAGCTCCGCTATGCAGATCATCTCCAGAACAAAAGCGATGCTCCGGCGTGTTGCGCTGCCACACTAATTTGGTTCATGAAGTGTGTAACACAATCGTCTTTGGCAGGGGGGCTTCATTTGTCTCTGACTTTATTAGACTAATATATAACAGTCTTCTCCATGCTCAAAGCTCCAGTGCACAGGCTGCGTTCCCTGAGCCGAGTGCAATACTGAATGCTGCTTCAGAGTAGTGCAGCTACAGCAAGAAGTTAGTAACTGCTAGTGAACTCTTGAATCAAAACAGATGGTACATCTCAAAACAATGCTATTTGTCAAGAAGAGGTGTTGCTCGGTTTGGTTGAATCAGGTCTTTTTACTCATCACAATTTTAAAAACTACACTTAATTATGATATAAACATTGAATACACTTCTGTCAGGACCACTATCGTCAAAGATAACTTACAATTAGCATACATTTTAGGTCGAGGGTATGGTACTGTTCTGGGCAACATTCCCTGGCGATCCTTGCGAGCTTGACTAACGTGACCTATCAGAACTAAATCTACGCTTCATTACAGTTCGAAGTTTTTAAAATATTTTGAATGCCTTTAAAAGAAGTCTCTTAGGCGTTATTTGATCAGTAGAATTTAGTTTATTTTCCACAGTTTTCAGTTTCACATGATCCTTCAGAAATCAGTCTAATATGCTGATTTGGTGCTTATTATTTCCTTTAATTAAAGTATTAATTTATTTCTTCCAATCAATCAATCAATAGTGTAAATAGCTAGTCTATAAATGTCAAATTAAGATTTTTTTTCTTACATTTGAAAACTTCAAATAAACAACATTAATGCTATTTTTCCAAATCAACTTTCCAAAGAAGAGCTAAATTCTCCAGTGACCAAACCAAAAGCGACTGTGACAAACATAAACTCCCAAAAGCAGCAGAAGAACAAACCTTGACAAGAACCAAGACTTAGCTGAAGGCTGGTACATGCTAAACAAATTTATGGGTGCATATATACATAAATGTTAAATTAAACTGATGTTATCCATTTCAATGAATTGAATATTCCAAACTGTATCAAGTATTAGATAGCAGATTGATTTATTTTGGAGGCATTTTTGTCACTTTTTGACACCCTAGCCCTGATTATAGTTTTTTGACCCAGCCCACAATGTTCCAAGAAAATGTATCACATACAAATTTTGAGTTCACTAAATCTTCTGAAGCACGAAGAGGAAAAAAGCGTGGGAACTCTACAGCGCATGTGAAAGTGATGTGTGTCAAGAGAAGAACAATAATCAGACGGATGTGTCTATCATCACAAGGTAGTCTCAGATCCTGCCTCCCCCCGCTGCTGGGCTAAACCCTGGGGAGGGTGTTAATTCAAACCACATGTTCGGCTTTCAGCTGCCACTCCAATAGCCACGACCTACAGCTCCTTCGTCTACTGGTGGAGTTCTGGTTTTGGGGGACTCTTCGGCACCTCTGGAGTCTAAGTTTCACATGAAAATATATTTGCCTTCCCTGATAAAATCTCTTTAATAATTCCAGCTTGTGCTTTGTGTTTTGATACCCTCCTCCCTTTTTTTTTCTATGTGTTTGTGTGTGTGTGTGTGTGTGTTGGGGGGAACGTTACCTGCATTCAGAGGGCACAGGCCATGCATCACTGACACTTCATCTCAGCCTGACTGCCTTGTTTCCGTATTGACCCCTTTCCCCTAGCTGCCACACGGTATTATTTAAGGAGATTTATGAGGCAGAGTCCCGTGCCAGGAGCTACGGAGGCAGACGCCTTCGGGGGCCGACGCACGATGAGGGGGGGCCCATTAATAACCCACAGTCAGGCCTTTGCTCCCAGTCTGGACTGTGGCGACTCTGGGTCCTCCCCCTTTGTAGTGACCGTAGGCTATCAGACAGCGTTCGGTACCTGAGTTCCACTCACAGAGGTGGGGTAACGGATCTGGCAGGCACGCGTGCCCATACCGAGGAGCTCTGCAGAGCAGCCGCTTATGATGGATGGGAGGAGGCAGATGCTATCTGAGCTCGGGCCATCTGTAAGAGCTCAGAGTAACAGTGGGGTCACTGACATACAGCACAGGAGAGAGAAAAAGGGGCGAACCGGCCTAGTGTGTAGGATCACGTTAGGTAACGGGCGGAAGGTGCGAGAGGGCATGTTGGCATACTAATGCTATGTGAGAGAGTCAGGCCGGGTCTCCGTTCTCACAAAGAGGGCACATGTACTGTCACTGAGGTCAGCTATAGACACACACACACACACATTTCTTCATGTCACACATGCTCAGACAGGCTGCCATTCGGTATCGGGTGACATATGGGAGGATAACATCAAAACTGATGTGAAAGTATTAAGAAAGAGTGGACTGAGAGAGAAAGTATACTGAACTGTATAATAAGTCAGTGGGGCTGCATGTGACATGAGTGTGTAGCTGTCAATGGCTTCACTGAGAGACCGGCAGGAAACACCTTCCATGTTAGCCCATGTCTATTTAAAAAGCAATGTTTTATTCAGCCACAACATCTCATTGCACTGAAAAATTTATCAGTCTGTGCTCTCTGTCTAATCCTGTCCTGTGTCAGGTAATTCCACTCTGTTTTTCTTTAAATATTTCTCATGACAAAGTGGAGGAATGCAGGACTCATCATATCACACTGATGGAAGCAGAGAGTGGGAGTCTCGAACTCCTGGATTCAGAGTGCAGTCCTCCAGTGGAAGCCTTAAAACCCTTTTCAAGGCTAGTTTTGGTTATGATGGCCTATTACACCCTTTAGAATTGGTGCATCTTTGTTAATTCAGCTTCGACTAATCCTTTTCTAAGATCTATCCCTCTTGGTCTACTGTTACTAACTCAGATAAGTTTTAGAAAGTACATAAGAATGCAAATTTCTGTGAACAGCGTGATTTTCTGTAAAATGTCATTACTACAAGTGCCACAGCAGCAAAGTTATTATATTTTAAGATAGTTTTAGTTAAATTGTGTTCAAAACTATCCAAACACAAATCCTTCATAGATTTCCATTTTAAAAAAGCAAAAGCTTGTTGTGAAAGAATGGCAGACAACGTTGCTTAGGTACACATCGTTTTAAAAGTTAGGGGTCGGTATGATTTTTGAATCTTTTTGAAAGAAGTCTCTTACACTGACCAAAATTGAACTAAAAACTGTAATATTTGAAATATATAATATATAATTTGAAATATAATTACTATTTAAAATAATGTTTTCTATTTTAATATATTTTAAACAATCTATTCCTGTGCTGACAAAACTGAAATTTTCAGTGTCACATGATCCTTCTGAAATCATTCTAATATGCTGATCTATTTCTCAAGAAGCAATTATTATTAATATTGAAAATAGTTGTGCTGCTTAAATCCCAGGTCACAGGGGAAGGCCATTGGTTTGTGAATCTACAAATCAGACTTCAATATCCGAGTAAACAGGAGTTTCCCCAAAAGCTTCTGCGATGCAACAGGAGAGACAGTTCAAAAGGGAAACGAATGGTAGTGTATGTAGTTACTGTTCGTAGGGAAGTCGTGGCCTAGTTGTTAGAGAGTATGACTCCTAACCCTAAGGTTGGTGGTTCAAGTGTCGGGCCGGCAACACCATGACTTAGGTGCCCATGAGCAAGGCACTGAACCCCCAACTGCTCCCCGGGTGGTGCAGCATAAATGGCTGCCCAGTGTGTGTGTGTGTGCGTGTTCACTTTGGATGGGTTAAATGCAGAGCATGAATTCTGAGTATGGGTCACCATACTTGGCTGTATGTCACGTCACTTTCATAGTAACTCAAGACTTAGCGTACAGTTAATTTCATTGCCATCCTATTATCTCTTTTAAAATCCCATTCAAGGAAGTTCAGATCAGGACTTTGGCCAAAAAAAAAAAATATGTGAACGCAAACACTTCTAACTCCACAAGCTCTATTGAGACAATGGGGTGCTATAGCGTGCATTAGCATAAACTGCCGCCTTCTGTCATTTTTTTTAATCTTTAAAAGAGCCAAAGTACATAAAACAATACGACTGGTGGTCAGAATGAATTAATTCTGTACCACTGAAAGAAAGATGTGTGTGTATGTGTGTATGTGTGTGTGGAGCACATAGTACACGGGATTTAATTCTATGATGTCGTAAATAAATTCCTGTCACGGTGATAGACATGCTCTGCAGGCATGGCTGATTGAAACATTTCCTTTCTAAAGCAGCCCTCATGAATCTGAGACAGGCAAAGTGATGGCAATCGTTTCGTGCCTCTCCCAACTGGGTGTGCCACCGCTGGCCCGCTGCCAAATCACAAAACCCCATTACCAACCAATACCCCACCCCATGTCCCCTCTCTCCCTGCGGCCATGAGTAATGAAGAATGGCCTTGTCACCGGGCCACTCAAGATTGTCAATACTCAGCCGTCTAAGAACAGGATCCGTTTCAGCATCATTACAGCCGCACACATACATAAAATCAGCACCCCTGCTAATTAAACACACCAGCAGCTGCACTAGGTTATTTCTTTTTAAGTGGCCAGCACCCAGGGACACCCAGGCGCCCAGCCAGAACAACAGTCCTGGGCCGGAGTAAAGCTATGGGTCAACCGTTGACCTCTCAGAGAGTCTTGACCCCTGCTAAGGAATGTAATAGTGCTTTATTGCCATTGCTACTACACTGAAATTTGCACTAATGCATTTATATTGGATGACTGCAGTCCAGGCGTGTAGTTTTTCTTCCCTTGAAGAAGATTTATCAACACAAAAATGCTCTAACATTTAGTATCTAAATTCAAAGTATAGTATGCAAGCTATATTTAACTTGATAAAGAGTTCCTGTGCAAGCAAGGGCATATTGTGTAAAAGCATCCGGTGTTGATAGATGTGCTCATTTTTATTCCTCTTTTTTTTTTTTTTTTTTTGCCATAACTATTGTATTAAATTACACTAAAGCAATGCCCTTTGCATGAGTTTGGAGTAGGAATTCCACTTCTCCTCTTGCTGTGTATTCATAATCCATTAAAAATATTACAAATCAGGTTGTGGAGAAACTCCATAAAGAATGGGTTTGATTTAATGTTAAGAATGGAAACAAAGGACAAATGGGACACAGATGCAGTGTAAAATAGAATTAAAATCAGTTTGAAGTGTTTCAAAAACACTGTGCCAGTTTCTGAATAAGAATAAACTACTAAAGTGTGGCAGGTTTAGTAGATTTCAGCCATTGCTATGACTTGATGATGCCTTTAAGAAACAATGTTGTGAGACATGGTGATCAGAACCTTAAAAGAATAGCATTGACTCATCATAATGTTGTTCCAAACTTTTTTTTTTTTTTTGTATAAAGGGAAATGATGGAAATGCAGAAAGGAATAGGACAGCATGAACATTCTTCAAAATGTCTTAATTTGTGTTCCACAGAAGAAAGTAAGGTGTAAGTAAACTGAATATTCCTTGTTGGATGAACTTTCCCTGTAAGAAGTGACATGCAAGTTTATTCCCCATATAGGTTGAGTTTAGTTCAACAGCATCTGGGCAGCTCTCAGGGATGCAAAGCGGTAGATAAAGGTAAAGGTGGGTGCAAAGGGAGGTGAGGGTCACGGGGTGAGCGGAGCACAGGGTGCCAGAGGACGTGTTGTGTCCCCTTCCGTGTTTGTCAAACAAATTAAACACGTTCTGGAGTCTTCACCTGCCCCAGCCACCATGCCACATATGGCCCACCAGAAACAAAATAAGGCACCGTGCATACATTACCATACTTAATCAACCACCCTCTCCATTTAATATGCAAATTTGCTGAAATATTACTGAATGCCGTCTGTTCTAAATGAATAAATTTGAATCGCAATTAGAATAATCCTTTATAATTAATGAAAACTGTCAATTTCGGTTCACAAGTAATTTGATTAACGAGATGATGGCACACTTATCAAGTTCAGTGGACTGTTAGATTTTCATACGGTGGCTAAAGGAAAGAATATAGGTATTTTTTCAGCTCGGCACTGGGACGGACATCAGAAACCATGATGAATAGTTAATAACAAAAGTAATTAATAAACTTATGAGATCAGGTTGCGCCCCAGCAGGTTTCCTGGGTTTTAAAGGCTTAATCTTGAGATATGTTTATTAAGCGAGGTGAGAGGATCCTTGAACTTGAGAGACATGCTCTTCCCGTTCAAACTTCTCTCCACTGACTTGAGAGGCAAGTACTGGGTAAAAGATCAAAAGTTAAATATGTATAGAAATGCCACATATTATAGGGCTGTTTTTCTTCTAATCAGGCTGCACATGCCCAGACTAGTATTTAGGGTTAACACCATCTCAATGTGAATCTGCTCAGGCAAAATTAACTCTCATTATTGCTCTAGATTCAGTACGTGTACGTTTGTTGAGTCCTTCACTAAACACTGCCGTAAGCACTTTAATAAACAAGAAATGCAGTTCTTATGGTGGATGGGGCGAGAGCCAGTGATTCTAACATCATCCGTCCATGCAAAGCTCTTAAAAATATATATTCCCTTTGTAGTATTAAAACTGTACAGAGCACTGGGCAAAGAACTCAGCAAAATGAAACTGGCTTAACACTGTATGTGTGCACGTGTGTGTGTTGAGGTAGGTGAAACAGAAGGGGGAAGCAGTTAATTAGAGCTGTTATGGTGTTTGGAAACAACAGCAAGGTTAAGGCTACATGCTGATGAAGTATTTGGAAGTCATTAGGCAAGATGAGTATAGGTCTCTCCAAAAGAGTGCATGAGAGAGAGAGAGAGAGAGCAAAAGGGAAAACTGAAACTAATAGGAATGAAATTACATCTGGACAGGGTAAAATATACTGATTGTCTGGGGTAGATGGAGAACGTGTGATATGTTAATGGTATAAATAAGTGCACACTACTGCATCTAAACACACATTCCCATATATTCTGTGATACAAATATTATTGTATGGCTGTTGAATAAAGGATTGTTTTACCTGTTTGAAGGATGTACAGAGATGCAGCAGCAGCAGAGAAAAAGATACAGAAAGAAAATATTAGGAAATATTATGTCAATACTGACACTTTTTCTCAATGTAATGCACAAGAAAACACAATAAATAAATAAAAATACTGACCAATGTTATATAAAAAATATTAGCCATTAAAATTCTGATCATAATAAATATGAGACCTACACAACCATACATGTTGGGTTATCAATCGTAATAATCAGTGCATGTGAACACATTAATTTGCCTTGAGATTCTCTCTCTAATCCACTGAAGATTCATACAGTGACTCAATGATACACACAGGATCTGGAGAAAGATCTGCTGTTTATGTCCCTATAGTTTTATTTGTGTGAGTTAGTGACCATTCAACGGATAGTTCTCACAAAAAAAATGAAAACTTTCGGTTTAAAAGAGGGCTTCCCTATGTAGAGTGTTTCAAATCAGACACATTTGACGTTCTATGATGTTTAGGATGTATTTTGGTAACACTTTAGAATAAGGTTCCATTAGTTAATGTTAGTTAATGTATTAATTAACATGAACAAACAATGAATAATACATTTATTACTGTATTTATTCATCTTCGTTAATGTTAGTTAATGAAATACAGTTATTCATTGTTAGTTCATGGTAATTCACAGTGCATTAATGTTAACAAGCACAACTTTTGATTTAAATAATGCATTAGTAAATGTTGAAATTAACATGAACTAAGACTTATAAATGCTGTAGAAGGATTGTTCTTGCTTAGTTCATGTTAACAAAAGTAGTTAACTAACATTAACTAATGGAACCTTATTCTAAAGTGTTACCTGTATTTTTATGAGGAAGCTCATTATGTAGGCAGCAAAGCGTATAGTCAACTCTAGAGTATGGACATACAGTACTAATAATTAAATAGTATTTCACCCTATCCCCGTGATGTTGGATGGATTTTAACTGCTCTTAACTGTGGTGAATATTAGAGGATTTTCCCTCAGGCAATCAAAAGGAAATTAATTTAAACACAGTCAATAGCAACAAACTAACAACCATCTAGAGCTCCTATAACAGCCCTAAAGATTTCAGACATTAATTATTCAGAGGCCTTGACCAGATTTTTAAAGACTATAAAACAAGATAACCACATCTTCAACATATTTTCTTCTTTAAAATGCACTGCACAACACAACTTTAGTGGATAAATTACACATACGCATAACAACACAAGTAGATACGTGCATACAGGCCTCTGTGGAGTGTTTGAGGAGTATGGGCTTCAAAGGTCTGTGTGGAGATTAGGTCACACAGCATGAAGTCACACGCTGTGGGCTGAGGTGTATTTTTCATCCAAAATCACAAACAGGCCAGTGGGGTCAAGAGTAAAGTCGATAACATACTAATTAGAGTGTGTGTTGACACTACATTTTCAAGTCTAAATAAATAAACTGTGCCCAGTGTTCAATGTAATGCATTTTATTTGAAGGGGGAGGGTAACAGACTACATGCTATTAAGGCTTATGCACCCATAATAGTGCGACGCCATAATAGTGTGATTTTCACTCAAGTCACAAGTGTCTATTGCTCCAACCCACCAAAACTTAGGCACATACACATTGCTGTGTTTCCGACTAATTAGCAAATTATGTTGAAAAAAGCAGCCCCCTAATTAATGATTATTATGTAATTTCTGAAGTTATTGCTTTAATTAGTGAGATATCGGAGCATGCATTTCAATGCTGGCAGAGTTATTTATGCTCTCCTCTGTGTAACACATATTGTGTAATTAAAAACACACTGCTCCCCCCAAACACACACTCATATGTACTTCCTCTCATCAAGTCATACATCTCCTCCCACCTGTCAATTGTCCAAAAGGTGCATTAGAACAAATGATCTGTGCGAACGCTGGATCACTAAATACAATAACACAAACAACTGAAAGTGAATCATTTGGCATTTTGGAGCAACAACAAAAAACATTTGTTTTACTTCTCTGAAAGAGTCAATGATTGTCCCCATTATTATAGAAGCCCATTTCAGAGGATTTATTATTATTATTATTATTATTATTATATATTTTTTTTTAAATACTATGATGTAATTTATAAAAGTTTTTATTAAAGTTTTTGGTAACACTTTAGAATAAGGTTCCATTAGTTAATGTTAGTTAACTACTTTTGTTAACATGAACTAAGCAAGATCAATCTTTCTACAGCGTTTATAAGTCTTAGTTCATGTTAATTTCAACATTTACTAATGCATTATTTAAATCAAAAGTTGTGCTTGTTAACATTAGTTAATGCACTCTGAATTACCATGAACTAACAATGAATAACTGTATTTTCATTAACTAACATTAACAAAGATGAATAAATACAGTAATAAATGTATTATTCATTGTTTGTTCATGTTAATTAATACATTAACTAACATTAACTAATGGAACCTTATTCTAAAGTGTTACCAAGTTTTTTATTCAATTTTATTAAAGTTTAAAATTTCAACTTTATGTCTTACAATTGGAATTATATCACAAACTCAGTAGGTACACCTTGCTATTACACCCCCTTTTGCCTTCAGAACTGCCTTAATTGTTTGTGGCATAGATTCAACACGGTGTTGGAAACATTTTGGTCAATACTGACATGATAGCATCACGCAGTTGCTGCAGATTTGTCGGTGGCACATCCATGATACAAATCTCCTGTTCCACCACATCCCAAAGCTGCTCTATTGGATTGAGATCTGGTGACTGTGGAGGCCATTTGAGTACATTGAACTCATTGTCCACTGTACAAGAAACCAGTCTGAGATGATTTGAGCTTTGTGACATGGTGCATTATCCTGCTGGAAGCAGCCATCAGAAGATGGGTACACTCTAGTCATAAAGGGATGGACATGGTCAGCAACAATACCCAGGTAAGCTGTGGCATTTAAACAATGCTCAGTTGGTACTTAGGGGCCCAAAGTGTGCCAAGAAAATATCCCCCACACCATTACACCACCACCACTAGCCTGAACCATTGAGACAAAACAGGATGGATCCATGCTTTCATGTTCTTTATGCCAAAATCTGACCCTACCATCTGAATGTTGCAGCAGAAATTGAGACTCATCAAACCAGGCAACGTTTTTCCTGTCTAATTTTGGTGAGTCTGTGTGAACTGTAGCCTCGATTTCCTGTTCTTAGCTAACAGGATGGTGGTCTTCTGCTGCTGTAGCCCATTTGCTTCAAGGTTCAACATGTTGTGCATTCAGAGATGGTATTCTGCATACCTTGATGGTAACGAGTGTTTATTTGAGTTACTGTTGCCTTTCTATCATCTCTAACCAGTCTGCCCATTCTCCTCTGACATCAACAAGGCATTTTCATCCACACAATTGCTGCTCAATGGATATTTATTCTTTTTCAGACTATTTTCTGTAAACCCTAGAGATGGTTGTACGTGAAAATCCCATTAGATCAACAGTTCATGAAATACTCGGACCAGCCCATCTGGCACCAACAACCATTTCATGTTCAAAGTCAATTAAATCCCCTTTCTTCCCCATTCCTATGCTCTTTTTGCACTTTAGCAAAACGAAAAACCACTTTCGGATTTTAGATTTTTTTGCCCAAAAATAAATCCTCAAATGTCCTACTTTATTTCTCATAATTTCCATGTTTACAATGATTTCACTCTTCCTGTTTGCTTGCCCATCGATTCTCAGCATCAAAGATGAATGTGGGACTAGTAATGAAGTGACAGTAATGAGCTTGTTGAAAGTGATGGCTCAGCTCATCAGTGTTCAGGAGATGTGTTAATTCTATAGTGTCGTCAGTAATGGCGCGCTTAACCCAGACTCACTCTTTCCCTGTTCAACACCATCCTGTCCAACACAGTGCCCTCATTCTCTCTTCTCTGCCCTTTGTTAGGCCTTAAACACATACACAGTATCCCACAAAAAGACACTTACAGCCAAATCATCTCTCTGTCCCGACCACCTCATGCATTCAGTCTGATTGTGTAACTAAATATATGGATGCATCGGCTTCTTCTCTGGTTTCACGACAGGCTCATTGTTTTCATTATTTACCTTTGTTTTCCTGTCCATGTGGTAAGATTCCGTGTACTGTTAAGTAAGATTTGTAAGACTTATGGAAACCTCCCTCTCAGGTTGGATGGTTGTCTCTGGTTGCAGGCTGACCCGGGCCGCCCTTGCTCAGTGTGCGCTTAGCTCTGCTTTAGCCCGAGGTGAACTCTGAAACACTAGACTGGATTGACATAACTGCTCAGTGAGTGGAACTCCAATGAGCCATCAATCCGCACTCTCACCCCTCTCTTGGTGTAAGGTTCTAGGTTCTGATGTATACTGGGCTTCTTCCCCCTTTGTCAGGCAAGTAAATGGGGCTATTTACATCCAAGAAGGTGGGGGGCCACTCATAAAGCACCCGTTGCAGGTGGGTTCATGTCCACATGTTGTTAATTTCACTGTTTCTAACAGCAGTGATTCCGTCGAGACCTCTTGGAAAAATGGTTGCGGTTGTGGCTGCTACACTGGGCTAAGTGGTGCTGTGCCTCAGGAGAGCATGACTAACACAAATATACAACAACAACTTAACACAGCTCGTAAAGCACAACAGAACCCGCAGACACGACTCCTGAACACACATGGCCACATGTGCACTCGCTCAGGCTGATAGCAGTAAGATCTTGCAATAAGTCATGGCCAATCTCTCTACTATTCCTTCAGGGCCAAATCGGATCCCGGTGTCGAACCCTGGCATGACTTACTCGACACCCACTGTGTCTGTAAGAGCGCAAGCCTAATCTCTCCAGTTTTAGCCGGAGCACCTGGTTAAAGTTAAGAGGGTGCAGTTATAGTCAATTATGATCCCATATAACGCATAGAAATACACGCCACCCGATCCAAGGGCGTAATTGGAAACAGTTCCGAAATGCCTGAGGTCAATACAAAAGACAGCAGAGCACCTCCCCGCCTGAGCCGTCCAGCCTGGGAGGTTTCACTGGGAGAGCGTGCCACCCATCAAAGCTCCCCAGCAAGCCAGAGCCCTACCCCTTGACCCCTGCCACCCCTGTAGGCCACATGACATTCAACCGGCTCTGGGGCTCACCGCTTTGACCTGAATGAGAGTAACACACACTTATACTTACTGCCAGATACACACAACCCATCAGATTAAAGTCCTGCTGTTTGCAGGGTGGACAGAAGGGCACAGCAGGATACCTTCCTCCACTTCATCCCTCTATCTTTATTCTCGTTCCTTTCTTTGTCTCCATCTGTCACTCCAGCTCTGACATGTCCAAAGGTCTGCCCTTCCCAACCTCACTTCAATAGAACACATCTCCACCCAGCAGTGAGAAATTTGGGGGCTGCTGATTTGCAACCGCTCACCCTCTGAGAATCCAGGTCCTCCTGTTCTCTTTTGCTAACAAATCGAATATCCAATAAAGGTCCAACATTTTCTGAGTTGATAAAGTGCCAGATAAAGCCGTTTCAGATGGAATAAATGGCACTTTTTGTCTCGGTACTCACAGTGAGCCGCCACATATACTGTGTAGCAGCCCTTGGTTTCATCTCTCAGGTCTTACTGTGACTGGACTGATGAGTGACTCCAGGTGATGGCTTTAGAGATATCTCTTTCTCTTTCTTGCACACACACTGAGGATAAGCAGAAGTCTTTTCCAGTCTCTAACACTTCACATAGACTTAAAGCACTGGAGGAAGTGTAGCTTCAGTGCTGTGATTTGTGCTGTGCTGTGAGAGAAACTTGCTGATCAATCAAGTAACATTTTATTAAACTGTCTGCATATGTAGGTATACATAAATATGTATACAGCTATATGTTACAGATATTTAAAGCTAACTTTATCAGCATCTTGCATTTAGAGAATAATAACCACCACGTTAGGTATACCAATAACTGGTGTAAATGAAAAGTAAAAGAGCACAAAAAAAAAAAGATCATAACCACAGAACAGATTTTTCTACATCCATACTGAAAAGCTACAAGTGATACAATACACATACAGACTGTGTAAAAAATTGGGTAGTGCGGAACAGGTGTTTAAATGTCACACTAGTAAAGCCATCCTATCTTAGTGAGGATGAGAGATGTAATGAACCACCTGTGCTCTAGTTCCCCTTCACAAAACTGATGCTTCAGCTCCTCTGGCCCAGCCTCAGGCTGCAACTGGGGCAAGAGGTGGTGCTGAAGGGGGTGTCGGGGTGAAAGGTGGCCTCTTTGTCTGTCTCTCAGACAGGCCATGCACACCAGCACAGGAACAAGAGCTGCGTGGGGACTAACTTGATTGACAACTGACATTAACCCCCTCCCTTCATGGCTGGAGGGACAGAGGGTGCATTGGTTATCCAAGCAGAGAAATGTCAGAGTCCTGAAACTGTCAGAGTCCATCCTTCCACTAGCCCTTTTCTCGCTGTCTTCTAGTGTTGTCTTTTTCTCGAATCAAATCTTTAGAGCAGTTTTGTGCTTTCTCAGAGTGTTGTAGAGTTGCTGCATGGTTTGGGTCGGAAAGAAGCATCACAGAGGCAGGAGGGAAGCAACAGTTCTGATTGAATGAGGTTACGGTCTCCTCTTCGAGAAAGTTACATAGCCTTTAACACACTCAATGAGAAATACATCACAGAGATATCAAGCTCAGTGACACACACACATACAAACACACACACACACACAAAGGATTGGTGAAAAAGAGTCTGGGCTCTATGTATATATTGATGGCGACAGTAGACAGAGATTAAGCAATTAGGGTTACAGTAATAAGAGGAGTAGCGAACAGCAGCACAAATCCTGGATCAGCTGACCTCATCAAACCAAGTCAACCACAGAGTGGCCATTTACTCAAGCTTTCAGTGTCTATGATCATTCATTTACAGCATGCTATATTTAGGGCATATAAGAGCTGCTACACACCTTTATTGTGTGCACTAGTGCAGTGATTCTCAAGTCCAGTTCTCGCACCCCCCTGCTCTGCACATTTTTTTATGTTTCCCTTATCACTTCAGATGTTTGTTCTGTTTAAACGTTAAGTGCCCTGCGAAGTGGACATCACAGGATATTTCGCCATGATTCCAGTTCGAAGCGAACGTATACAGTATGTTCCATTCAAAATGCATTGAAGTGTGCGAGATGTGAATTTAAATTGTATTTATTTAACGAGGTATATGATGTCATTTGTCCATGTGTGAAGAAGTTGAGCAGCGCAAATCCGTGAATGAATGTTCCAAAGTCAGGTAAACTTCAAGATTTCCCCTGCTCAGGAAGTAGGGAGCAATGAACAGTATGTAGAAACCAAAGTCATTCAGGGCACAGTTCATGCACGAAGCTCACTTCTAACGAGATGATTATCTGAATCATGTGTATTAACAAAGAGACACATACAAAATGTACAGAGGGGGGTGCAAGAAACCGCTGCACTAGTCAATGCAATCTATCCACTTCATTCAGTTGTTATGCAAAGGTATCCTATGGAAATTAATAATTTATTCCGATTCACGAGAGTAGTGCTTTGGATGGATTTTAACCACTAACTCATGTTTTTTAACTATTCATTAACTATTAATGTTTTTGCTTCACTAAAAAGAACCATTTCACAAGAGTTGTTTGTTTGTGAATAAGACTATAGATGGTCTCAAAGTTGTTTTAATCCATTAAAAAGAACCAATCATAAGAGTATTTTGTTTGTAAATCAGGCTACACTTGGTCATTTGTATGTCTCTTATTTACTGAAAAGAACCAGCCTGAAGTTTAATTTGTTTGTACACCAGGCTATATTGGTTGTGTGATGCATGTTTTTGATTTACTAGGAAGAATTGGCTCATATTAGTCAGTTGTTTGTTTATGAATTGAACTACACGGATTGCATTTATCTTTGCTATTAACTTGGCAGTTTTTTTTTTTATTCATGCAACATTCAAGATGCAATTATACTGCTAATCAATAACTGATTCATATGCAGCATTTAGATGTCACCCACATGGAAAAAACCTATATGAGAATATATGCGCATATATGCAGTTTACATGCACATATATTCTGCATATATGCAGCATATATGTACATATATGTACATATAATATAGGAAAACGGCCAATTCATATATTAAAAACCTATTTCAAAACCTATATAAAAACATATATGTTCATATAGGTTCTTTCCATGTGGGCATGCATTTTAAGTACTAAAAAAATTTGAAAACATTAAGATTGATAAAATCTCAGTACGTAAGAGAAAGGGCAAGGAAGATCATTGTAAACCATGACACCATGAGTCAAAACAGGGATCATTAGCTCACCGGAATCCCTGAACCAACTCAGCAGTGGTTTAATTTAATGTGTGTATGTGTGTTTAATATTGCTGGAGGCAAGAGTGTATTTGCAGTAGCTGTGCTGGGTGGACGGTGCTCTGTTTATGCATTCAGCAGCGGTAATGGAGATCTTTATGCTGCTAAAATGCGAAGTCTGAGCTCATTTCCACAGTGCTGCTGTTTCCTTCAGCCTCCGCTTACTTACGTTTTCATTTGCAAGTGCAGGTCTGCCCCTCCATAAACCAGTAACAAGCTACACATCAGAATGTATGGAATCAAAGTCCTGCTTTTGCTGTAGAGTCCATTTATATTCATCTGTTTGGCTTACACCTCACTGGTGTCTCATTTGAAAAAGAAATAAAAACAAACATATAGCCTTGTTTTCTGTTTCAAAGTATAGTGTATTTACTCCTTCATTTCACACCATGCAGGTCTAGTAATCAAAAAAACATTGTCCCATGTGAAACTGAATGGAGTTTCATTTGAAGTCCATATAACGGAGCATAGTGTTAGCATCGCCTCACCTTGTAACTTTGCTCCCAGCACGCTCAATGATTGTAGATAAGTATCTAGGTAGAGCTACACATGCTCCTTATGCTCGATTGACTGACTAAATGACCGGCCATTTGCCTTCATTACTGTAGTTTAGACCACCAGTTGCCCTCACAATCCAGATCTCAATATCTGCTTGCTTCATTAGCATTAAGCTAATTGCTTCTTTTGGACCTCATTAACGACCTAGTTTAGGAGTAACATTAAATAAACTCTAAGCCCCACATTGTGAAGAGATATGGGATGGGGGAGGTTGTTTATGTAGTACCACAGAACTTATCTTCATTTTTGGGCAGCAAGATGCTGGCGACAGGCGGCGAGTTACAGGGTGCGGCAGTCTGGGCGAGATTAGCATCGTGGAGTGGCAGAGAAGGTTCTGTTCACTTCCTCAGATCAGCAATACTCTTCATACTTCAACTTCAAAAGCCACTCAACATCAATTAAACACAGCCACCACCAGACGCCAACCACTAAAGACCTGAAGCTGATTATATAACTGCTTTCTTGTTTGCATGCAGCAGAAATTTGTCTTTTTTATATATCCAAGAGAAGAGGAGCTTTACAAGGCTACCTTAAGGCTCACGTATGTAAAGGGTGTTTTTTACTTCAAAGTACTGGATGCTTTTTTTTTGTTTGAAATATAAGATTTCTTTAGTTGCTGCATTAAAACCATTATATATATATATATATATATATATATATATATTTTTTTTTTTTTTTTTGTAGCAGTAAAACGCACCATGCAGGCAAAATGGTGAAATTATGCTGATTTTTCTTTTTCTTTTTTTTTTTTTTTTTTTTTTGATTAAACAATTAAATTCAATACAATGAAAATTATTTAATTTTAGGTCCCACACAAGGTGATCATCATACTCGTATATTCTACTTATGCAACTAAATTCTTTAGCAGAGCTGGTAAAAGGGATGTGGTGAATAATAATAATGACTGTTTAATGCCTCACAGCATAAGGTGGAAGGTTGGAATTGTCATTATAAAATGTTCTTATTTTGTGATTTTTCCAGAACAATCATCCCAGTCAGTTTCAAATTTAGACACTTTCAGAGACACAAAAAAGCATGTTTTTTTACAAGACAAAAAAGTACATTGATCGCCGACAATGTAATAGTTCCTCAAGCTAAAGTTTAATTCTCATCTGATATTTGTAACTTGAGGCACATTGAATGTGTCTTCAAGCCTCTAAGGACAAATGAGTTGTTTTTCTCACATCTAACATTTTTGTTCATAATAATTAGTGTTTACCTGCTTGTTTTTGTTTTGAAGGAAGCCTGCATCATTATGAAATAACAGGTCCTGTTGTTCCCACATCTGCTATTGTTCTGGCCATAGCCTGAACCTTGATTACTTAGCAGTGTGAACACCTGGAGGCATGTGTTTTGGCAGGACACATGTGTCTGAGGATGGGTTACAGGGATTTGGTCAGGGTACACACCAGAGGGGCACATAATCCTAGCTAGTGCTCTTTCACTCACAACAACTCACCCAGGTTAATCATTGTTATATGCAAGTACAATTTAAAAACATTTGACTGCATGCATTTTTTATCCAACAAGCCTTAGAGGCTTGTCTTTTGCTATGCAATGACTCACGTCCTCAAGCGTCCTCAAAGACAGAGAGAAATATTTGGTGTATGGAGATCTTTGCTTCAGGTTGGTTGTATCACTACCCTATTTTACGATGTCTGAACATGAAACATACATCAGGGACAACACTCCACCACGTATTCTCTTTTCTAAGGTATGCATCTGATGATTTCCCATTGTTTATTTACTAATTTAAACATTTTGTTTTAAGCAGTCAGCCATTACTGAAATGCTTTTCACAGGAGCCTCTTAAACTGGAAGGTGAAAGGGTGTCAGTGCATTCCAATAAAGACATTTGAGATGAAGAGAAAAGCAAGAGACAAACTTTCATCCATGCTGTCTTCCTGAAAAGCAGCCTCGCCAAAACACTGTACCTTTAAAGACTTTATGAAGTTGTGCTGATCAAAGATGCAGCGCCTCAGTATAGATTACAACTCAAGGCAGATATCCGGACGCCCTCACAGTCAGTGCGTTTGCATTAAACTCTGTCCAAATCATTGCAGCGATCCAAACAGTGCGTAAAGTTTAAGGGGAAGCTTTGGTAAATGTGTATGCTTTAGCTATTCTGGATTATAAATGTACGTACAGCGTCACCATAAATGTCAGCTTCTAACAAATGCACATTAGGAGCAAAGTGCAATACTATTTCTAATGAACAATGTAAACATGACGTGCTACCGTCTGTTCAAAACATCAATTCTCACACATCCACTTCATTGTCCTTTAAATAAACACACCATCCTATAAGGCTGGAATATCTATTTCATGTTTAAAACTGGTAGATGTGTGTATACAGTAGGAAATGAGAGGTGGACACGGGATGTTGGACATTTTGTTATTCAGCTTTGACCAGTGTCATTCTGACTGTACACCATTTGCTCCAGGATATATAAGAACACGGGAAGGAAAAGTAGACAAGCACTGGATATGTTTCCATGTCATTGCCTGGTTCCCGTCGCTCAGATCTTCTGTGCATTAGTGGGAATTGACATCACATCTTTATAATGGCACACACCGGACTGCCCAATCCCTCCCGCCCTCTAAGAATGAGACAAGAGCTAGAAAGTGAGTAAACTGTATATGTTTTCCATATCATTTCATCCAGGTTTGCTGCGCCTGTTAATACTATGTAGCACTGTTACAGTGTGTGTGTGTGTGTGCGTATGCAGATATATATATGGATGGACAGATAGACAGACTATATTTATAAATATAGGCAGACAGACAAAAAGGATTGATATTTTTTGGTGCACTTTGCATATTCACATGTGTGCCTTGGACAGATGCAGCCATAGTGTATGTGTGGAATTAGCTGTGTGTTATTGATAGAGACAGCATCTTGCTCAGGTTTGTCCCGCTTCCATTAATGAGGCTGAATTTCTCCTTGTGTCCTCTCACAGGGGACCTTACCATGCATATTAAAATTCTCCCCAACTTTCAGATGTAATAAAGTAAAGGCGTGTAAATGTGTATGTTTTTTTCCTTTGCCGTTTTCCCCTGTGTGCGCTGTAAAGACTGACTGGTTTCATGGGAACTTATTAACCTCACCTGTGTTAATTACTGCCGCAAACCAATCAACTGTTCTGACGCTAATTAGTCATTTTTTTTCTGGCTGGCTGCAGGACGCCATGACAACATGTATAACCTCAAGGGCCAAGTTTGCATGTGTTTCATTAAAAGCAGACTGTAAACATCAAAACATGAATGTAAGAAACAGAAGTTTTGTGGCCATCTATGTAGTTGAATTCTTCATTAGAAGTGTTTATAATTGCTAGACTTTATCAAAGGGAATGAGAGGGGACAAGTTGGATTATAATGCATACAGCATTTAAAAACACAATCAATTCTTAAAGGGGGGGGGGGGTGAAATGCTCATTTTCACTCAATATCCTGTTAATCTTGAGTACCTATAGAGTAGTACTACATCCTTCATATCTCCAAAAAGTCTTTAGTTTTATTATATTTATAAGAGAAAAATAGTCTGTGCCGATTTTTTTCGGAAAAACACGAGTGGCTGTAGGTGTGACGTGTGGGTGGAGCTAAAAAATCACGAGCGCGAGTAGGCTTTTGCGTTGAGAGCGTTTGGAAGTTGTGACATTTCCGTGAGAAAAAAAAAAAACATCATCCAATACAAACCGTGGCTAACAGTCAGATTGAGCCATTTATTTATGATCCAGAATCAGATCCCGAGGCTGAAACTGAATGAGAGCAGCAGCAGCAACGACTCGCTCCGAGCGGGGCTCGAACTCGGGTCTCCGGCATGGGAGGCGGACGCACTAACAAGGAGGCAGAGATATTTTGAGCAGTTTTACTCACCGCCTGCGGTTCCAACACACGATCGTGACCCTTTTTCGTTGGGATTGCATCATCCTTAAGAAATAAACGATACGCAAATCCGCGTCAAACTGGGCCTTGTTTGTAAAACAAGCATCCTCGAAATGCAGGGAACAAACAAAAACACTTGCATAACTCCGTCGATGCTCTTTAAAAATAAACTCTGTCCACTGGTCGCTTAATGTTTTTTTTTTTTTTTTTTTGGTAATCTGTGCAGGGTTGTCTTGCCCTCGCAACCAAAAACACACTTCTTTTGTGACATTTCGCGACACTCTCACTCTGATCAGTGAATGCCTGTTGTGCTCTCAGTGCTGTGCTATACGGGAGCGCGCGCTCTTCCGGCAGAAGTGTCCTTAGGACCCATATAAGGAAATTCCACTCCAATAATAAAGATCAGCCCAGTAACAACATCTAATAAAGGTTGTGTGTGTGCGCGTGTGCGCGCATGTGTGTGTGTGTGTGTGTGTGTGGATAAAAGAAAGGTGAAGAACACAAGGAAGAGAGGAGAAAGGGAGAGGGAGGGGATATGTGTCTGTGGTATGATGGGATTGATTTTCTTTCAGTGGGGTGTAGCGGGTTGGCCAGTGCAGACAGAGGGGTCTTGCGGTGCACTGTCTGACCTCTCCATATGCCTGCTGTTCACCCAGTCACCATAGTACTGACAACCACTGCCTCTTCCCTCATCAATACACCGAGACACAGAGAGAGATAGTATAAAAGAGGGAGAGAGAAACAGAGAAAGGGGTCTTTGTTGTGTGTCGGGGGAGTAATCTATGATTGTTAATGAAGAAGAGAGAAGACAGCATTTTCTCATATGCTCAATATACAAGCCAATCCTGTAAAAAATATGACAGGAATGGAACAGGAGTGTTTTCTTTATAATGAAAAACAGAAAAAAAAAAAAGAAATATTTCTGAAGTAAAATGCTTTGATTCTTCTTTAATTGACATTTTTACATTTGCATTTGTTAATAAGATGAGATGTGTAGCTTAATGTTATTGCTAAATGTAATTTATTATGCATAATAAAGGTCTCATGGAGCAACATAAAGCCTGCAAAGCATTGCTAATATCCATTAGGCAAACACTACAAAATGTAAACAATGCATGATAGATTTTTTTTTTTTTTTTTTTTCTGATTATTTGATTTGATTAGATATTTACAATGGCAGTGCTGGTTCACTTGGTTCCTCTTGGTAAGATAACAGGTAATTATTTTTTAATACACAAAGCAAAATTGCAACTGAACTAAACAGCCAATTATACATTTTTCTTGTATGTAAAAGAGCAGCTTTGACATTTTGCTAATTAGTGTCTTTGTATTCTACTGAAAAAAGTCTCTATATTTAGTTATATTTAGTTTTATTACACATCACATGTATTTACTATAGAAATAACACCAAATTATGCATAATTACATGCAACTGAACCTATAACAAACCCTAACCAAATAGTAAGTACATGTTGTTAATTAATATTACGCAGTACTTAAGGGTACAGTTACACTAACAAAGACACTGTAAAATAAAGTGTAACTCAGTAATTTCTTCAACCTAATGATCTGCAAAAGGTGCTCGATTGGACAGACCAAATTTAGATGTGAATCTGTAATTCCCATCTTTTGTCCCTACAATAATTGCTCAATTATTCAAAGTACAAACACTTTAACAGGAAGCTGCATTCAAAATCACCTCAGCACAAAAATCTGAGGGGAGCCTGTCAGTTTCTCAGAGCAAAAGTGTGTCTTCCTGAAGGCCCTGCTGTTACAGTCTCTGCGTGTGTGTATTTGTGTGGATCGACCAGCCCCCCCTTCCACAACACAAGGTCTGATGTCCAGTGCCGAGCGGGAGCTTCTGTCCTAATGTAATATAGATGAGGCTGGATACAGGCTTCACATACAGTGATAGGTTCTTGCAATAGTAAATTATAAATCAACATCGATTTAGCCCCAATCCATCCTCTACCCCATCACACTCCAGCCCAAACCCTCGCTCACCCACATGCTCATCATAAACACACATGCGCACACACACTTTTGCACTTGCCACTTAGAAGTTCATCAGAAGACACCAAGGCTGAAGTGCACTTTATCAGATTAGGTTTGGGCATGTGTATCAAATATGAATGAGACAAGAGACTTCAGCTGAGCTGAGCCATGAGCCAGGCAGGCAAAAGAGGCAGTACAAGGTTAATCACACACACACACACACACACACACACACACACACACGTACAGTGCCTGCACACATAAGCGTAGAACACATCTCACCTTTAGCACTCACAGCAACATGTGTGCCATCTAGTGTGACAGGTGCAAGTGCTGTAGATGTTCACACACACAAACACACTTTCAAGCTTGCTGAGACTGCACTAAAAACATGCGCACATCCACGCCTCCATCACTTCCCTCGTGGGACAGGGATCGTTCTCCAAGGATATCCCTCTCTTCATCTCTTCCTCCTCTCTGTTCTTAAGCCTTCTTCAAAGGCTCCACTGGTTCTTGAAAATAAAGGACCTTGGCTGAAAGCTGCTTTTATGTTACCAGCCGTCTTATTAAGGGGATGTTTTTCAACCCTCAGACTCTCTTTATTCCATTCAATTTTCTAATGAATCTCTGAGGTTCTGCTTATTTCCGACATTAGGGTGTGGAGAGCATCGGGGTGGGTGTCGTGGGTTAACTTAGATCCTCGCAGCATGCACACAATGGCACGGGAGCAAGAAGATAATACCTTATTCCTCTGCTTATTTTCACTGAAGCGCCGTTTCCATCTTTTATAGTCTGTTTTGGTATTGTGTTGCTGTAATTCTCCATGCAAACACTCTGGTCCATTGTCAGTATACTTAGCAATAACAGCTGATTTAAGTATTTCTAATTGAAGCTAAATGGATGTTCTTATTTCTCAAAAAAAAAAAAAAAAAACCTGAACGGTAATTTTGTCAACTTTTAGAGGTGCACTGGCATATGGAGGATCTTAAAGTCAACAGACATTTTGATTTCAAGTCATCTTTAAGGGCAGTGAAACAATGAACAGACTTTTTATGGAATGACCAATGATATACCTTCACCGTCTTTGAGAGATCCAATAAGCAGGCTTGCTCATAGAAAGAACTTAACTCCATATCATCCACACTCTCTGTTGAGAGAGTTTTAATATAAAATAGCTCTGAGATATTGTGCACAAACATGTGCTGGATTTTAAGCTAATTCAATAACGCTCTAAAATTTGCTTTCCTTTTATCTCCATTAACTTCCATTTCTAATAAGAACTTTTTGGGCTTTTTGAACGTAATAAACACAAGCCTGAGTTATTGGGCCTATTTTTCAGAGTTGTTTGTGGTAATTTCATTGTGCACTGCGTCTTCTTCCAAATAAATTGCGTTTCATTTCTTGAAGCGGCAATTTCCATCCCTCATTAGAGAGAGCGCAGGCCCGGTGCTGTGGGTCACAGGAGGCAGATCGGGAGGTAATGAGCAGAGGATCTAAATATTACAACTGCCATTTAGTGTGTGATACCCAGCCATTACACACACTTAACTAATGCTGACAGGCTTTACAATTACCTCCTCCTCTCTTGCTTTTAACTGCACCCATAATACACTGTAAAAATCTGAAATTATTAAATTGTGTTAATATGATGAATGGGAGACCGCTCTGGAGTCATTTCTGTTTTTCAACAGTAAAGTGCATAATTGTTTTGCCCGCACAATGCGTTTTTATTCAATAACAGCCAGAATGGCTCCTTGCAGCGAAAAGGACTGAACTTATTTCAGCACATTTGCTTTAAATGCTGCGGGTGGAAATCTAATTTGTTGATATTTAGGCCCGCGTTTAAGTAAGTTAGGGGTAAAGTGAGCCATAGTGAAAGTGAATGGGATTAGAGGAAGAGAAAACTCATAAAGTTGAAGAATGGAGAATGAGCAGGTTTAAACAAAGCAGCCATTGAATTCCGATAGAGCTGTGGATCACCACTCTTTTTTTTTTTCTTTTTTTTTGAGCAAAGCAATAACTGAAGAGCAATAACCGAGCACACCTCTCTTACTCATGCAAACACACTCACACACATAAAACCAGGTTCAGAGGCCTCATTTATCTGTACAATTAAGCATGTTCACTCTAACATCTGACACATTTAAAACCATCCAAAGGTATGTGGAGCGGGTGCATGAGCAGTGCTATCTACAAAGCTTACGTATCTGTTTCCAATAGAGCCCTTCTGTTCTCCGGAGTGCTATTGATTTGCGACTGATGGCCGAGCCGGCAGACACAAAGCTAAACTAATTAAAGTGTGAGCTGGAACGCTAGCACGGATGCTGCCTGAGCGCACATTCAATTATCATGTGGGCACAACAATGCTCTGGTAAAAACACAAACACATGCACCACATTGCAGGACCAAAAGAAAAAACGGCTGCTCTGATTAAGTGTGTATCGTTTGTACATTAAAAGAAGGGATTACTCTGAAGTCACATTATACACTGTAAAGAAGCTCTAGACACATGCACAGACCCTTTATGGAGCTATATAGCAGCAAGGATTTTGATTTCTTGCTATTGATCTATGCTGCTATATGCAAAAATCCTCAGTAAAGCTGGAGCAGTGCATTCTGGGTGCAGGTGATATAGAGCCAGAGAGCTGTAAAAGCCCAATCAGATACTGTGATTCTGCTTCAGCTCTTTTAGAGGAGGGAAGCTTAAACCAAGGGGACAGAGCTGTCAACATGATGATTTAAAGTCAAAGAAACAGCACTACCAACACATTTTGTTTGCATAAAATGATGTTTTTCTGGGTGAAATAGAATATTCATTGAGGAAAAAAATATATACATTGAGAACTTAATTTAGCTGAGAATAGGTTTGGTCATAAAATGAGTCAGACCTGAGTTTGTGTTTGCTAAATAATACCTAAATGCTATTTGGCTGTTTGTTAATATCATCCACTACACAGTGTGGCCTAAGTGACATCGGTGGAAAAAGGAAAGTATTTTCCATCAAATATAAAATAAAATAAAACAATTATTGGGAACAATAAGACCAAGAATTGTATTTTAAAAAAGTAAGTATGGTCAGTTTTCATTCATTTAAAACCATAAAACATATTATTTTAATATGCTAATGCATTAACGCTCTAAAATCTGCCTTGTTTTTTTTTATCGCTATTATTTTTTTACTCTTATTTCTAATAAGAACTGGGCTTTTATTATGTAATAACCACAAGCCTGAATTATCAGCAGAGTTGTTACTTGATCATTAAATGAAACTAAATATTAAAACTTATTTTATTTCAGCTAATTGCCAAAGCAACATTTCTAATTCTTATTTAGTTAAAAATAAAAAAAAAATCTACGCTAAATTTCATAACTAAATATACTGAATAAAACCATATGGAATAACTGTGAGAAGGGGGAGATCTGTGACGTTGTGGTTTTAAATAAACCACAGCCAATGATAGCGTGTTAATCTCAGCTCCACTCAAAAGCCTGCACTCCTGCCTGCTGGTAAACACACGCCGCACTAGGGGTCACGACCTCCGACCTTTGTAAGACAAGCTCTATGTGAGGCAGACCTCTCATATAACGGCTCATTAAAATGCAGGCCCACAGGTGCCATTATGGGATGCTTTGTGACGACTTTGTGGTGAACAGAGAGAATAAATAAGGGGCACATGCACACGCATGCCTCCCTGACTCATAGTGACCCCTTCTTCAGACATCCATTGCTGGAGTGTGCATGTGTGCCACAGACCTGAACACGACATGTTTGTGTGATGAGTGCATGTGTGCTTGGGATGGGAATCGTAATGAATACAAAGGTCTTGTTTTAGACTTGTCTTAATGAATTTAAAAACATTTAAAATTATACTAAAATAGAAAACTAGTTGGTTGTTAGCTGTATGTTTCAAATTCCCTGTTACACTGATCACGTAAACATGTTTATACAAAAAGAAAAGTAGCGTCACTAGTGTTTTCCAACTTTTGCTCCCCTCTGTATCTAGGTGCAAAGTGTACAGATGTGTGTGTGTGTGTGTGTGAGCACTGTGGAAGAGGTTGTGAAAGATGGCGCTCTGATGAAAGGCTCAGCGAGCATTCGTAGGAGGAACACGCACTGGATTCTGAGCTCTCATTACATACCGGAGCAAACACACCTCCTAACTTTCCTTGAACACCTTCCTCCATCTCTCTCTGTCTGTGTTTCTCTTTCCTTCCCACAATCTCCTTTGCTGAGTCCTCAGGGGCTGACTGACAACTCCTCACCTCCTACACCCCTTCATAACACCTTTCAGTCACACAAGATCTCTTTTTAAGTTTCAAAATACAACACACTCACTACTGTAATTATCACCCCATCTTTCTGAACTCCACCAGAAAGGTATTGTACTGTATTTTTAAGCTGTTTGTAATCATGACAGCTGCATTTATAAAAAAGCAAGAGTAGATCTGGATTAAGAGAGATATGTTGTTCTTTTTTTTCTTCTTCTTCACATATTTGTCTCTGTCTCCAAAGTCCCTGAGGAGATCTGAACTAGTAAGCATATATTTAGGTAAACATGTTGTCACGGTAAAGGATCTCCAGAGCTGAGATGCGACAGTTGTTGATGCTATTTGTCTCTGCTGTTCTCGCTTTTGCCTTAAAGAACTTTTCAGTCATTCTGAGGAAATTGTGGGAACTGGTGTGAGTTTGAGCTTCACAGGCCATGGCTAATGGAAAACAAATGTGTGGAGAGTTGGAATGTTTCTGTCCTGGACACAGCAGGACCCAACAGCAGGTCTACCCATCATCCCCAGCAGAAAAAAAAAACACACACACACACACAAAGGTACTCAAACACAAACCGCCATGAATACTTAATTCAAAAGATTTTTTTTTTTTAAAAGTGATTTTATTTATCCAGTTTAAATGCTATCTTGGTTTCCTACTAAAAATATTTTAATATATTTAAAATAATAAGATAATAATGAGAAGAGAGATATCAGGAATTAATACTATCATTCATAAGTTTGGGGTCGTTAATATTTGTTATGTTTTTGAAAGAAGTCTCTTATGCTCACTAAGGCTGCAATTATATAATCCAAAATAAAAGTCATAAAATTGTGAAATATTACTATTTAAAAATTGTTTTTTTTTTTAAATTTAAATAAAGATATATTTATTTATTTATTTATTTATTTTTTTTTTTTTTTTTTTTTTGCTCAACACATTTTGTTTTCTTATTATCAATGTAAAAAAAATGTTGTTCTTAATAATTTTTTATGGAAATAATTTTTCAGGATTCTTTGAGAAATGCCTTTTTATAAGAACAGCATTTATTTAAACTTTCTTTAAATTATATCTTTTAATCTTTTCTAACAATATTAATGCCTTTACTGTCACATTTTATCAATTGAATGCATCCTTTAATATAAATGCTTTTTTCTTTTTTTTTCCTTTTTTTGTTTTAATGCAAAAACCTTAATGTACCTAAAATATATTATTTTGACTTATTTTTATTTAGCACTTAGACTAGAAATAAAGCACACCTATTACAGGATGTCACATCACATTAAACTCTAAGTAAGGCACTAAGGCATCCTGTAGTTTCCTTTTTGAATTTGTGAAGGCAGTTTAAATAATAAAAATACGCTGCCCTGCTGAATTAGCCTTATTTTAATTACATTATAGTTTTATATAGAATGCTTGTAAGAAATAGCTTGACAGGAATAAACAGAACACTCTAATGAGGCAAGTTCATAAGCTAGCATCTACACTTACATCTTCACAAATCCTGACAAGTAAAGAAACAATAAAACACACAAACCATGTGATGCCATGTGATGGACTGGGTCTGAATATGGAAAATAGAACGTGTGCTCAGATTAATGCCTGCATGTCCTTTTATTGAGACCATCAGTCCCATTAAAGGAATTTGAGCATTTGAAATAAATGAGATTTAGTGCTTACAAGTTATTTGTTAATGATTTTGAAAACAGAGTATTTTGAGGCTATGCAGTCATCAGCAGCTTTAATCATGGACTGCAGTTGACCGTAATTGCCTGTATATTGATGTCTTCTGTTTTAATTAATTACTTGGGCTTTTCAGCTCACATCCATACTTTGTTCTGCTATTTTTGTATCTCAAATGAGTGGGACTGATTGTCAAAGTCTCATAATAACTCAGACGTTTGTAAAAGTCAAGTAAATAAAAAAGAGATTAAAGGAGCAGGACGATGCGCTGTAAGAAAACACAAAGCTGTTGTCTGTGCCAGTGCAGGCATTCATGTTTGCTGTTCATGTACTAACAGATGTCATGTCAGTGTGACAGTAAGTATATTGTGCATCTGTAATAAATTTCAGCTTGTGTTTATTATGAGTTTTCTCTCTTCCTGTTCTTTTGGTGGTGGTGCAGTAGGCTGCTTAAAGGATGATTACCAGAAGTTTGCTGGTTTGATCTTCACAATGAAGAATCCTTGACATATTTGTACTTGTTCGATTTTGCCTTCACAGATTTTTGGGGAACATCTGGGGAATTCTGTCCAAATATGACTACTTCCCTACTATATAATATGCCAGGAGAAGTGTGCCACATGAGTAGCGTGATAAAGTAGTATTATGAAGTTTATCATAGTGATATTATACTCTATGGCTGATAAGTATAGTAAGAGCGGTCAGGTGATAAATGTCCCATCGCTGTTCCTCTTTCTCAGGTGACTGATATCAGCTCTACTATCCATCATCATTGCTGTGCGTTGTGAAATGGATCTCTTTCTGTGTTTTTTGTCAGGGTACAGGAAGCAGCAGTGGGAACTGCCGTCACCGCCTCTGACACTCGCTGTCACAGCACAGTCATCCAGCATTCACACCTCTCAGCCTGACGAGTCGCTCGCGATGCCACACACACGCTCCTGACAGACACCTCAAACAGACGACATTTCTCAAACTCTTAAACACTGCTCTAGCAAACACTTATTGACTGACTCACTCAGATGACAAGTTTGTGCTGTCTGAAGAGACAGGTAGAGAGTTCTTAATAAAAGTACATGCATCCTTAGTTTGAGTATTTGGTCACCAAAATATTCCTAATCACAATTGTAATGTAAGTAATTATTTTCATAATGTTTTTGTGCATGACAATTAAACACATTTGCCTCCCACATTTGAGTCACTTTCGCCTGTTTTTTTTTTTTTTTTTTTTTTTTTTTTTTTTTTTTTTTTTAGCATTCTGCATTTTTCACACCTGGAGACATCAATATTTTATAATTATAGTTTATAATAATTATTTAATTTCTCCTGTTATACAATCTCATGCATTATGCATTTTTCACACACGAAGACATTAGTATTTAATCATTATAATGTATAATACTAATTTATTTAAGATTTTGAGATTAATATTGTTATTCATTTACTAATAATATATTATATAATTTATATTATAATTAGTTTATTTTGTAACAGATATTACAGATAGAAATTAAAAAGATCAAAAGTGACAGGAGACCATAACAGAATATTTCTATTTCAAATAAATGCTGTTCTACTGAACGTTCTATTTATCAAAGACACTTTTTTTTTTTTTTTTTGCAATAGCAATATGATAAAAGACACCAATGTCTCGATAACAACCTCAATAAACTAGACTGCCTTATAACTGAAACTATATCAAATAAAATGTGTATACCACGTTTTAGAACATGCATCTGACAAACGTGCACACACACACATTCATACAGTTTCCTCAGACCAACACCCCCTCTCACTCTCCAACACACAACGCAGGTCTTCCTACTATTGTCAGATCTAAGGCCGCAAGTGCCGCTCATTACTCTGGGTCGATTGTCGACATTTCCGGGACAAATTATAAAAAGCAACAGCAGAAATCCACACACCCTGCCATCAGCAGCCGGGCACCTCAAGCCGGCAGGGGTACTGAGGGAGTCACTTGCTGGAATGTCGGTACGGTACAGAAAAAACACAGAAATGGAAAGAAGGAAGCACAGCAATGGATTAAAAAAGAAGCATGCCTGCCAGTCATAGTGTTTACTTTAGTTCTGATCTCCCTGACAGTAGCTGAACCTCTCTGCTTCTCTCTGAAGGCGCACTGCTTGTGTTCACATTCTTTCTCTTTTTGACCTGTAAACACAAGCCAGTGAATTCAGTCTTTGTCAAACACTGTTCTCAGAACAGCCAGGGGTTCCCCACCAGTTCTGCTAGATTAAAGAAGAGCAGGGGAGGTCAGGGCAGACTGATGGGTGACTGGAGGGACAGATGAAGTGATGGATGAGGAGGGGAGACGAGATCTGTGATGCTTTCTTCGTCATGCAGCCTCACTCGTTTAGGCTGTAATGATGTGTACGACAGGCCGTTTGATTGTCTCTTTGTCTACCCCTCCTTAAAATCTTCTCATCTATCTCATTCTCTTTCTGTCTTCCTCTCTCTCTCTCTAGGTTCTGCGATGAGGGCACAAGGTCATGAGCCAGGGAAATTCAGGTTAGGTTGTAGGCAGAATAGGTAAATTCACACAGACTTTGTGTCAAAATTAAGCAATGTTTATGTTTTACTGAATAAAACTTTGAGTTGTGAGTTGTAGGTATGATTAAGCTGATTACATTGGTTGTACATATGGTGTCTAAATTTGCTCATCAAAACTAAACATTAATTCTGCAGTTGCAAAAAAATGAAATACAAAATGCAAAATAAATAGAAACTATGGAGGACATGGCCCAAAATTACAGATTTTACATGCATGACATAATTTATTTTGGGCGGGGCCATGTGTCATTTTAAGTGAATTATGACGGGAATAGTGCAGAACCCTAAAACGCGCTAACCAGTCTGTGTCAGGTGAGCTGTAACCCAGCATGTGTAGAGCCTGGACAGCAGACGTGTCAATCCAGCCGTTTTATCGCCGTCCGAGTGTAACAGATCACAATCAGTGAAGCACTGATAACAGCCATTGTAAAGTTGTGAGGTCTGCTCTTATTTCTCTCTCTCTCTCTCTCTCTCCTGGCTCAGTGCCTGTGGTGAGTGGAGGTCGGGCCGTGCTGCACGGGGCAGGACTGTTGACGGCTGACGTGGCTTGATGGATTGGTTCCCGTGGAAACAGCCTGCCTAGCCATACATCACCCAGAGCTGAAGCTGATGCCTGAAGAAACATGGGGGAACGTCCACTCGCCATACACACACTAACCCCCCTCACACCAATACTTTAGACTATATTATTCAACATAATTCTTTTTAAACTACCCAGGGAATCACTTCTGTTTGAATATTGTGCTTGATTTCTAATTTGCCTTATTGGGTGAGTGAGTGTGTGTTTTTGTGATATTTGAAGGGGGTCGGCTGCTGCGTGGTGGTCTGTCTGGCCTGTTGTTGGAAGGATGAGGGAAGGGGATCTTCCTGTCTCCCTTGAAGGGGGGATGATTTCAGAAGCAGGGGAGTTTAAGCCAGATGTGAGACCTGGTTTAAAGGTCATGGAGTAGCAAAGCTCTCCTTCCTGCAGTCACACACTCGTGCTGTTATTTTCTGCATCTCAAGCATCTTTCTGTCAACAGAGCATCTCTGTCAGCCTGTGTTTTTGGAGTCTCCCTCCCAGCTTCCTGAAGAGGTGAAGACAAAGCTGATGAGCCTGGTGTGGCTTTTACCATCCAGGCTTGTTGAGAAAAAAAAAATGGTGACATTTCTACAAAATTATATATTACATTGCTTCTAGCACATTTGAAAAAGAAGTCTTTGCAACACTTTTCCAAATGAATTGCGGTGCTAAAATCATGTTTAGTTTTATCCAGCCGGTTGGTGTACATAATGTAGCAGTCTGGGAATTAAATGTCTGGTGAGTTGCAATAAAAGGTTAATGCTGTATTGAGTTTGAAAATATTGTACCATCTACACTAATCCCTACCCTAAACCTAACCAATAAAGTTAACAATATATAATGTTTCCCAGGAAATACTCATTCTACATTGACTTTGTCAGGAATCACAATGTTAGTTGTGGGATGAGGGAGCATTCAGACGCAAATCTGTACATCTCATGTACAGTACGTACATGCATGACCTGGTCTTTTATTTATAGCTTAGTTCAAATGAGAGAAAGTGAGAAGCAGTAAAGGAAGGAAGAGGAGAAAACTAAAGGGACCTAGAGAAGTGTATAAAATAGACGAAATGCACTTGTGTGGCCCTGTTTGCTTCTGCGCTCAATTACAGAGTGTTTAGAGCGAGGCTAATCTGCCTACACAGCTTGAGAGTGGCACTTAACAGACGACTCCTCGTTGAGGGTGTCCAAACAAATCAGAGGTGTGAGAACTAAACAAAGAGCCAACGGAGTGGCAGAGGCCCATTTCACACCTCATTTAAAAAAACTAATTGAATGAATCTTGCCAGATTCACTGTCGGCTAAAGGAACAGTGAATTGAGTCAAGTGCTCATTCCCTCTTCCACTAATCTACAATCTAACTCATTCCTGAATCTGTGCTAAATTACTCGTTCTAACCAGGATAAAAAGAGGAGGCAAGAGAACAAGAGAAAAAAAAAAGACCAACACCATCAAATTTATGATATTCTTCCTGTGAATTCAGGTCAGAAAAATTTCCTGCATTTGTCCGTGAGGATCTCAGCACAATATATCACATGGACCCTTTATGAATTTATTTACCCAGCCAGAGTTCTCTGTGTACCCGCATTTCCTCTGCTTTTTTTTTTTTTTCAGCACCTCTCAGGAAGCGGCCATGTGATTACCACATAAATCCTGAGTCCTTTTAGAGCGGTTTTACTAATTAACATCGCACTATTCATTGACACTCATGCCATGATGCATTAAATATGAAAATAAGGCTGCTAATTAACAAGCTCTCATTTACAATTCAACATCACAATAGGCAAAAATAAACTCTCACAATAAATTCAACCAAAGTAGGCCCATAGTCAAACAGCAATCCTTCTAAATCTATTTTAAAAACACACTATCTTCTTCATGCATTTTTAATGTTTCTTCTCCTCAGCAGTTCATGACTTTGACCTCGATACAAAGCACAAACTCTGTATGTGTTTGATCTATTGCACTTGTGATATTAAGTTATGCATGTAATTTTTTTTATTATTGTTTTTTTTGCAGTGACAACTATGAGCAAGCCAGTTCTAACCAGTTAACTGTCTGTTTATAAAAATATATGCATTTTTTATAAAATATATTTTATAAAATACAAAAAAAATTGTAATTGTGTCACATGATCCTTAAGAAATCATTTTAATATGGCATGACAGCAAGGCAGCTGCCTCTTTCTCTCTATGTAAACCTGCTATTTGGAGTGTAATCTTGGTATTCATGTACATGCACGGCCCTGCGCTCGGCAAATAGTCATCTCCTCGCATACACACAGACATGCGGGCAGGTCACGGAAAGATGTGTGGAGCGGGCAGAGCAGTGACGCTGTAAACATTTCATTGTAATGGAATTTGTAATTTGATGATGTAGTAATGTAGAGGTCAGGGAATGAGAGCTTCAGTAAAACAGCACACGCTGGGGCTCTCTCCGCTTATCCTCAACATTTCAGTCCTTGTTGCTCTCATTATTGTAAAAATCACCATGCAGACGTAAATCTCAAGTCTAATTGTTTTCATCCTTAGAAAATTTCAGCTGCCAACCTTAAACGATAAGACGAGGAGTGCAGGTGATCAGGGACATCCAGTAATGAGCAGTCAGAGACCGTTAAATATGGCCATGCCCCCAGAGCCACCTCTCTATCGCAGTGTGAGACCATTAACAGCATGGAGCACAGCCCTAAATCAGCAGCAATCAGAGCGCTGCTGGTCTGGACTTCTCATTACACACACACACACACACACACATATACAGCCATTGTCTGACCATGCTGCGCCCCAGACACACTCATCTGTCATGTGGGAGGAAACACAGATAAGGAGATCTGAGAGGAGTGAATGCGAACAGCAGACCTTATTAATACGCACAAGTGCGGGGTCGATAAAAGCCATGTCCACAGCTATCAGGGGCCCTTTATGACTTAAGAAGGGCTCAGTGAGCTGACCGTCATCAGTCAGTTTAGTGTGCTATTCCACGTTCTAATGATAGAATCCGCTCTGGGAGAGGAAATGCTGTGGTTTAGTGGTCTTCATGTGGAAGGAAGCAGCCATGTTGTGATAGGACCCCCCTTCATCCCTCCTGTCCCGTATCTCTCTCTCTGTCTTTCTCTCTCAGCATACATCTTTCAGAACATGCTGCTGACCTGCGCCCTCTCTTCCTGGCTGGACTCAAATCGTAAACAGACGAGCTGTCTGCCAGGCTCTGCTCTGCTGAGCTTGTTCCATCCCTTCAGCATTAAGTGGCCGAAAGATGGCTGTTAGTCAATCTAAAGGCCAATCAGATATATACCTTGATTAAGATAGAATTCACTTTAAGGGGAGCTATTATGCAAAATACTGTTTTCAGCATTGCTGATAATGTGACATCATATTAGCTACAGGCCTCACCCACGGAAGTTGACAAACACTGCTGTTTATGCATATAACTGGCCTGAGAGAATTCACAGCGAGTTGAGAATCAACTCTTCGTGATCTAGCTATACCTATAGTGGAGTGTTTATTCACAAAGGCTAGCACAAGTATTGCTGGAGTTTGAGCTCTTGAAGCTCCTCCCTCTTCCCCGGAGCACCAGCTCATTTGCATTTAAAGGGGAAGACACGGAAATTATGCGTTTTGGCTCATACCCTAAAAGTGGCAATTTTAACAAGCTATGAAAAAAATATCTGTAAATTATTTTGAGTTAAAACTTCACATACACTCTCTGGGGACATCAGAGACTTATTTTACATCTTGTGAAAAGGGGCATAATAGGTCCCCTTTAACTGTGTGTGTGTGTGTGTGTGTGTGTGTGTGTATAAATATATTTATATATATATATATATATATATATATATATATATATATATATATATATATATATATATATATATATATGTATGTATGTATGTATGTATGTATGTATGTATGTATGTATGTATATATATATATATATATATATATATATATATATATATATATATATATATAAATGAAATCTAAAATATTTTATAAAAAAATGTTTAGAAAAAAAAAATTAAAGCTGAATTAATAATAATTTACAAGCGTGTCTCATGGAACACTGACCCTGCCTGCCACTGGTCAAACAGAAAACAAAGCAGTCCTGCCTCAAACAAGTATTTTTCTAACCCCCCCACCCCAAAAAAAGGCTGGAATTCAAATGTCGCCCCCAGTATTCAAATTAGTACTCGATCAATGCAGTATTTCATTGACAGATCCTTCCATTTCACATTTGGTGATAAATTGGAATTGGTGTGAATTCATTTCCTGTCTGCAGAGCCAATATTTTAAGACTAAGGGGCGGGAAAGTTTGATTTGGTAACATTGTTACATTGCCACACTGACAGACGAATGAGAGAATATGCAAGGAATAAAGCTATAGCTACACTGCAGATATTAAGCTCCATTTCTCACAATGAAAGCCTGTTGAAAAAAGGCAGCCATGCTATAGGGGTGAAGCTTTAATGCCTGGAAGAATTATTACTGCTCAATTACAGATCAATATTGTCCCATTCAAATATCCACTGATATTCAATAACTGTATCTGCCTTATAATTTCTGCATTTGTTTTTTTCCTCCAACCTCCTCTGTTCTAAAGGTACCAGCACTTAAAGCGCTGAGCAATTATGGAAATGGAGCCCAGCATCCCTCCATCGCTCCACTCAGAACAGACGAGGCGGCAGTGGTTTGACGGCTAATCGATGAGCGCTCTCCTAAGAGCAGCATTGCAACCTCTGACCTCTGTAAGCCAAGCATCTAACAGCTGACAAAAGGAGAGCTTTATTTGACTGAATTAGAAAATTGCATCATTCCATTTCGCCTCATGGACAGAGAAAAAGAGAAAGGAAAAGACAGAGAGAAGCGGGAGGTACAGGCAATGATGGTCAATTCAAAAAGAAAATACAAACATAGAGCAGAAATCAGGACACGAGAGTCAGGAAGTTATGTAAGTGCTGGGACTGTGGTTTTGTATCACTGCCTTCCTCTAAACGCTATACATTAATTTAGCTGTCTTTATCTGTTTTCAGCAGCATTGTCTTGCTCTCAGTCACTTACACTAAACATTCAATGTGTCATCTGCTCAGGAGATAAAACTCAACCTGTCAGAACAGAAGAATAAGGTAATTGGGTGGTATACAGGCCAGCTGTTCAGCTTTTTTTCACAACAGAGCAGAACAGCATACAGTAATAAGTGCCAGATTAGCCCTCTGTGGCTTCTAAAGCCAAGTCTTTATACCTCATCTTTGAAGCAATTCACCCAAAAATGATCATTCTGCCATCTAACCACTGCATAAAGATATTGGTTTTTCGTTTGTTTCTCTCACAAAGCTGTTATATGGCTGTAGAAGGCTTAATAAGTGCCATCGACCATGTGTTTTTGTCCTTTCATGAGTTTGACATCACATTATGTCACTGTATGGAAAAGAGAAACCATTCTGCTAGATACACATTTTGTGCTCCACAGAAACACGAAATCACTGTTCGAGTGACATACGGACGAGTACAGTAGATGATGACAGAATATCCACTTTCCAGAAATGCTTATTTAAGCAGCAAGAATGAGAATTAGAATAGACAGTATACAAATGTATTGTGGCACTGAAGACTGCAGTAATGGCTGCTGAAAATTCAGCTTTTCTATCACAAGAATAAATTACATTTTAAAATATATTCACAGCCAAAAACCAAAAAATGCAGCCTTGGTGAGCATAAGAGACTTCTTATAAAACCAATGCCTTATTGACTGACTGTAAGCTGAGTATGACAGATATAGTAACACTGGTGATGGAGAGAGTCTAGGTGAAGGTTAGAGAATGAGGCTCTTAAGACTGGATTAAAGTCTGCCATACTCTAATTGAGTTGGAGCAATTAATGAATGTGAATAGTCTTTCCTGACAATAGCGTGATATATGTGCAAACTGAAGTGTACCGGACATGTTTGTTGCTTTTGGGCACTGGTGCCATGCTGTCATGACTCAGGGTGGAGGGGAGCGCTAAAACAACAATGCCGACCACAGTGGTAGGCTGTAGTCCACTTCCTGTGGGAGTCCACACTGGGAAGTATTAAATGCATGACACGACCATCCTAAACAAAACAACACTCCCTATAATTCTTAAACATTTGTGACTGACAGCTGTGCTGTATTATGTAATTTGAGTTTACCTCAAAATGACCTGTGTGTAAAGCTGGCCGTGATGTGTTTTCAGATTAGATGGCAGCATCCTAATTTGCACCTAGTAAAGAGGGGGCATATTTTCTCTCCTTTCCGCTGTGTTTCTCACTTTCTCTTACCCTTTCTCTTAGGTTTAAAATCTCCTGCACAGAATGCCCTAAATAGGTGATGCACTGCCTTTTGGAGAACTGGGACATAATTCATTTGGGTCAGTTTGGCTCTCGCATCCCCTTCACGAACATCTGAACAAAAGCAAACAGAAACACGATCAGGCAGGGAGTCAGATTTAGGCTTCATAAAGAAAGAACAAGAGAGAGACAGTGGATTTTCACTTGGCTGAAGAGAAAGAAAGAGAGCAACAGGGTTTCTACAGCCTACTGATTACAATACTTAGGCAGCTGACTTCTATGATTGCATCTTAACTGAGTGATTGATTAGTAATGCATGAATAGAATACACATTTTAAATAAAGTAGCCATTTTTTATTTTTTATGTAATTTAAAAAAATGCATTTTTATTATTTAGTTTTTTAAATTTATTAATATATTTTTAGGAATACTTTTATATGGAAGACAGATTTGTTCTACCGACAAATGTTACTTCTGACTTTAAATGTTTAAATTGTGACTTTATTTCCTATATGGAACTTTTTACAATTAAATGTTTTATTTACAGAAGTCAAAACAGGCTTTCAATATTAATTTATTATATCTTATATATTTAATTAATTTATAAGTATATATTTATAAGTATATTCTTTACTTCTGAATTCTCAAAAAAAGTTAACATTGTAAAAGTATTGATCAATTATGCATCCTTGTTGAATAAAAGAACAAATTATTTCCAAAACAAAAATAATAAACTGACCCTAAACGTTTGAACAGTTGTGTACTATAATATCAGATAGCTAATTTGTATTATTTGAAAATAATTTGTGTGTGTGTGTGTGCATCGAACTCATCATACAAGAGCATAACTGCATGAATTGCATTTTTGGAACCAAAGAGGTAGTTCACTAGGTTTTGAAATAAACCTGGGTTGTGTGCTTTTGAAAAGCATATATAAAAAGGACACACTCCTCCTAACTCTTCTACAATGTACCCCTAAAATTGATGCGCAGACAGGAGGTCAGGTGAGCTCTAAGGCAAGGTGAGAAACCAGCTCTGAATGCACCCAGAGATGAACTAACATGTCCATCTATTTTTCATTTTCTGACCCTTTTGTGATTCAGAATACCCTTCAAAGCCCTTTCTTTCTCTCTCTCTTTCTCTTCATCCAGCACTCACAGAGCTGTAACCTGAGCCATCCATTTAGCCTGCCAAGAGCCACATCTCTCTCTCTCTCTCTCTCTCTCTCTCTCTCTCTCTCTCATTGTTTGTTTCTAAGTGTATGTGAACAATGAATGATAACGTTAGCACTTGTGTGTAGAAGTGGACCCTGACATCACTTCACGCAAGACTTCAAGGCAACCTGGAAAACATTCAAACTATTAATATGGACGAGATTAGCATTTTTATTTCTACATACACATCAAAAATAGCTCTCTGGCACTACATCATTCATGTACCAAGAGCATGCACTACACTTACCAAAACATGTAAGTCAGCAGGTAAGACGTATTTGTAATTCATACAACGCTAACGCCCAGACCGGGGTGGGATAGATAGACGCAGAACCAGAGACATAGAGGCTGAGGTGTGTCTTTCAGAGAGTGAGCGGTCCTCTTTCCTCAGCAAACACTAAAACACTGAAATCTGATTTCGCATGGAGGATGAAACAGATGAGGAATGAGAGACGCCTCCACCAGCTTCTGCTAGACAGATGTGTGTGTCTGTGTGTGTTTGTGCACACTTTCTTTCCCAACCCCCAACTGTGCAAAATTAAGCAAAAGTGTCAGACTTTTTCTTTATCCAGTTAATGTTATGGGCTTCTTAACTAGCTTAACCAGTGTGTCTCCAGTGGTCAACCAGCTTCATGAGAAGAACCCAGGTAAAAAAAAAAATAAAAAAAAAAATAACAATAATATGTTCTGAGAATGTTTTGCTTACATTTCCAATATATTCTAAAAATGTTACTTTTTTAATGTTTAAAAGACATATTTCTTGGTTATGTTAACTTTTGTTCTTAACTTTGAGAGAACCTTTCCAGAACGGTAGCCAAAGTTATGAGAATGCTCCAGCTGGGATGATGGTTGACCATCATTTTTCCGGCCACCATGAAATTTCATGTTTGTACAAACTGTTTCACATTCAGCAGTGCAAAAAAATCTCTCTAATCATGAAATGATCTTGTGCACTCCTAGCCGTAAGTGTCTAATTCAGTGCAGATTGTATTACAAAAGCATTAGCACAATAATACATGTTGATTGTGCACATACATGAGCTTGAGCACATAAAGAGAGAGAAAGAAAGAGCGTGTGTGTATAAAGAGAGCTAGTGTCCGCTACAAGATGAAAGCCCATTGACGTTTTAAAGCAGCTTCGACCTCTGCCTGCATCTGGCTGTCAATCACAGTTACCCAAAGTCCCCTGAGGCAGATTTGCCCAGCCCCAGGAAAAAAAATACAGTGAAAGAGAGAGAGAAAGGAAGAAACATCAGGAACACAACAGGGAGGGAGCTCCAGGCCAGCCCAGTGAAGCCATCAACACCTTAGGGCTGCATAATCATCCGCTACTCAGCAACTCTGCTGGCCTCCAATACATATTCACTGTACACTACAGTTCCCACAATCCTCTGCCCTAAGGTCCAAAAATACAGGATGCCAATCAAATTGTTGAGTACTGATGGTGTGCTTTGAGATTCGACAATCCAAAAGCAGCCAATCGAAACCGTGATGTACGGCATTTTGACGGAGAAAGATAATGAATAGTTTCAGTGATAGACCTCTCACCCATCTTACTGCAACTCCTGTCTTTATTGCCAAAAACTAAAATCACTATCAAAAGGATAGTTCACCTAAAATAACTAATTGTTAATGTGATTAATTAAAAATGTTCTGTTTTTCACACAAGTTATCGTATGGCTTCAGGAGACTTGGAATATAGTGCATGAGTCACATGGACCATCAAGATACTTTTATGGTGATCAAAATCATTAGTTCTGAGACTGCCAGGATGCTGAACATCCTCTATTGAGTTCTACAGAAGTAAGAAAGTCACAATGGCTTGCATGAGGGTGTGTAAAGTAACTGATGACAGAACTGTGTTTCTCAAGTGAGCTGTTCCTTTAACGGTTCCCAATGTAGATTGGATTGACAGGGCATGGCTTAGAGTTCAGATGGATATTTTTATTGGGCAGGGTTTGTGTAGGGTCTAGCAATTAGAGGAGACATAAGGTGTAATGTAGTCAGTCTCAGGCAGTACAAACAAGATTCATTTCTAGGCATGGCACAGTCCAACACTCATGCCCAGTAGCAAAAAGCACGTTTTTCAAAAAAAAAAAAAAAACATATTTGAGCAGTGTCACCCACTCAAAAGACTTGGTATTCTGCATGATACTACATGTTCACACAAACTAAGACTGATCGGGACACAGACACACAATGTCCTCCATTGAATACTCTTGCTCTGAGAGGTCTAAACATCTCACCCTCAAGGTAGCAACACAGAAGGTGCGCTTAAACAAGTGATTAGGTCTTAAAAATGGACCCTATTTAAGTTCTTAATGCACATCTATAGTCTCATTGATCGATCCCTGTCCTACATTTTTTTTTATATGTATGACACAATACAGAAATCAATACATAATGTTAACCAACAGCCAAACAGCTAAAAACTAAGCACTTGTCGATCTTAAATTCCTATAATTCTCTCTTAAATCTGAAATAAATAAATAATAAAATGTTAATAACATCCCCATTCTTCACTTGCATCACAGTGTGGAAGTGAAATGGGTTGGGAATGCCATTTCACATTGATTTAATAATACTTTCCATGGTCTTTACCTGAATTGAATGAGAATAAATAGCAAAGTACAGACTGAAGATGACATGACTGTGGTGATAAAAATAGAACAAAGAGACAAGGAGAGAGACAGATGGATGATAGGGAAATGACAGTGTGTGTGCTTGCGTTTAAAAAGAAAGGTGATCTTCATGTGGAGTAAGGGAATAGGGTGGGAGCTAAGAGAAGGGGTATAAAAAGGCACATCTGTGCTTAACTTGCTCCAGGGCAAGTCTGTTCCCTCTGACACCTTCTAAACACACACACACACACATACTAGTGTTCACACACTTCCAGAGTTATGAGTTTCAGTAATGGGGACCCTTTTTTTTTTTTTTTTACAATAAACTATTATTAGTGAAAAATGAGTGCTTAACGGTTACAAAATCTCTCCTTTCCTCTCTTTTATTTTCATTTTTAAGACTCACAAGACATATTTTCATGGTGCCTATAAAATCGATGTACGGTGTAAAGTATTATATTTGTTTCTAAGTAAATGTAATGAAAATAGGGGAACCCAGGGCTGCCGGTAAACTAAATTAGCATCTAATGCAAATGAGTGGGGTGCTTAATGGTGGAACAGGTGCAGTCAGGGCCCCTAAATGAGATAAATGAATAAAACATCCCAGGCGTGCCTGTGAAAGCTGACATAAAGTCAATGGCATGAATTATTCAGCAGCCAGCCAAGGATGCGTGCTGCTGACCTCTCACCACAGGAAGTGCATCCCAAACACAACAATCCACAACAATGGACTTCAGACACGGGGGTTCCCTCTGTGCAGCGCACACACAAACACACACACCCACTACACAATTCTAAATATAGATCTATGAAATCTAGATCTATGAAATCTATATCTCCATATAGAAGAGAGAAATCGATATAGAATGTGTTTCATGCAAAAAATCATGTTCTTAATTTTGACTTTTTCTGTCTTTTCTTTTTTCTAGGAAAATATCTAATAATAATAATAATAATAATTACAACAAGTTCAGTTTACTTTAGAGTGAAAATTAGAGTGAGTCTGAACCTCAGATCTTTATCAGATTTTGGCTTAAAGCAAGAAATCAAACAATTTTCCAAAGGTAACAAAAATAAAATGACTGTAATTCAGTACAAATTCCATTAAAATGATTTAATGTTTTATGCAATTAAGTTATTTGTAATTGTAATCTTTTATTTTAATATTTAGAGTTATCAAAAAGACAAAAAAAAATGATAAAGAAAAATAATGTGTCTTAAGTAAGGCATTGCAAGAACAAAAAAATATTCAGAGATGTTGTTCACATATTTTAAAGTATTTACTTATTTATTATTTATTTTTCATTTAAGGCCATGGCTGATAATTTGTTAGAGTATCTCTCTCTCTCTCTCTCTCTCTCTCTCTCTCTCTCTCTGTGTGTGTGTGTGTGTGTGTGTGTGTGTGTGTGTGTGTGTGTTGACAGAACTAATAGGATTACCCCTATGTCCCTGCATGAGCGCATCCAGTGGAGAGAGGCAGAGACGGGGTGTTTTCCCAGCTTGTCCTTTAAAGAGAAATCTAAGGCTGCTTAGAGTAAACTGAGAAAACATCAGGTTAAATGTTAATAAGTTGAATTTGTGAGCTTGCAGCTAAAAAAGTGAGCGATTGGGAAAGCAGAGTGCATCTGTTGCTGCAGAACTAGACAGGAAGCCGCCCTGAAGCTGCGGTGACATCACCTTCCCCGGGAGGAGCACTTCCTGTCTGACATTCCTCAATCAACACACACACACTCGTGAGGAAATGGCATACATCAACAATACTCTCCATATGCGCACACACAAACACGCGGTCTCACCCACACACAAGCTTCTTAAAACAACACCAGTCTAATTTCTGTCACCAGTAGTGTGTGATAATGAGAAATGAGTTTGGTTATTTTTCTTGGAGTGAAATAACATTGTTCTCTTTGATTTACTCTTACACACCCTCATCAGTCTCATCAGTAAGTGTTGTCAGTAGCATTAAGTGGCTAATCAGTCATCCTGTGGGTCAGATCTCCGTCTGAAGCATGTGAAGTGGATCGGTGATCTGGCTGATCCGTGGCTCTTATCTGTGAGAGCAGAGGAGGAGACTCTGCCTGCCAGGGTTTCCAGCACAATCCTAAAGAGCTGACCAGCCTTTCCAGAGATCACAACCTTATGCCTTGTGCAAGAAAAACAGACTGGACAAGCAGAGAGATGGAAGAGCACTGAGTAAAGCAGAGAGAATAGCTGTGTGTTTTTCCATGTGTTCCTGACCTATGGATTCATGGACTAAATTATCCATCATTGCAAATAAAGCAGAATAACCATCACATGTATTAAAGAGCTCCAATCCATCAGGTGCAGGGGAAAAAATACACACTTACAACAACAATGAAAAAAAGTTTGAGGTCGGAAGAATATTTTTTCTTAAATTAAATTAATATTTTTATTCCAAAGGACACATTAAATCAATCAAAAGTGACAGTAAAAACATTTATAATCTATAAATATTTTATTTTCTTTCAAATAAATGCTATTCTTTTTAACTTTCTATCTGAAAACAAAATTGAAGAATTACAAGAAATGTTTCTTGAGCGGAGCACTAAATCAGCATGTTAGGATGATTTCTGAAGGATCATACAACTATATAAAAAAAAAAATAATAATAATAATAATAATAATAATAAATTATATATATACAGGTCATTCTAAAAAAAAATAGCATATTGTGATAAATGTTCATTATTTTCCATAATTTAATGATAAAAATTTAACTTTCATATATTTTAGATTCATTGCACACCAACTGAAATATTTTAGGTCTTTTATTGTTTAAAAACTGATGATTTTGGCATACAGCTCATGAAAACCCAAAATTCCTATCTCAAAAAATGATGATTCCTATCTCATGAAAAGGTTCTCCAAACGAGCTATTAACCTAATCATCTGAATCAACTAATTAACTCTAAACACCTGCAAAAGATTCCTGAGGCTTTTAAAAACTCCCAGCCTGGTTCATCACTCAAAACCACAATCATGGGTAAGACTGCTGACCTGACTGCTGTCCAGAAGGCCATTATTGACACCCTCAAGCGAGAGGGTAAGACACAGAAAGACATTTCTGAACGAATAGGCTGTTCCAAGAGTGCTGTATCAAGGCACCTCAGTGGGAAGTCTGTGGGAAGGAAAAAGTGTAGCAAAAAACGCTGCACAACGAGAAGAGGTGACCGGACCCTGAGGAAGATTGAGGAGAAGGACCGATTCCAGATCTTGGGGGACCTGCGGAAGCAGTGGACTGAGTCTGGAGTAGAAACATCCACAGTCAGTGATGGTCTGGGGTGCCATGTCAGCTGCTGGTGTTGGTCCACTGTGTTTTATCAAGGGCAGGGTCAATGCAGCTAGTTATCAGGAGATTTTGGAGCACTTCATGCCTCCATCTGCTGAAAAGCTTTATGGAGATGAAGATTTCGTTTTTCAGCACGACCTGGCACCTGCTCACAGTGCCAAAACCACTGGTAAATGGTTTACTGACCATGGTATGACTGTACTCAATTGGCCTGCCAACTCTCCTGACCTAAACCCCATAGAGAATCTGTGGGATATTGTGAAGAGAAAGTTGAGAGACGCAAGACCCAACCCTCTGGATGAGTTTAAGGCCGCTATCGAAGCATCCTGGGCCTCCATCACACCTCAGCAGTGCCACAGGCTGATTGCCTCCATGCCACACCGCGTTGAAGCAGTCATTTCTGCAAAAGGATTCCCGACCAAGTATTGAGTGCATAACTGAACATAATTATTTGAAGGTTGACTTTTTTTGTATTAAAAACATTTTTCTTTTATTGGTCGATTGAAATATGCTAATTTTTTGAGATAGGAATTTTGGGTTTTCATGAGCTGTGTGCCAAAATCATCAGTATTAAAACAATAAAAGACCTGAAATATTTCAGTTGGTGTGCAATGAATCTAAAATATATGAAAGTTTAATTTTTATCATTACATTATGGAAAATAATGAACTTTTATCACAAAATGCTATTTTTTTTTAGAAGGACCTGTGTGTGTATATATATATATATAGTTGTATGATCTCTCTCTCTCTCTCTCTCTTTTTTTATCAAATTAATGTAGCTTCAGTTAGTAAAAGAGACTTACTAACTCCAAACTTTTTATCAATAGTGTAGGACAAGTTGTAGTCACTGGTCAAACTATTTTGATTTTAAGTTTTGAAGCATTTTTTTCTGGCAAAGTCACATCGTATTTAGAAATAAATAGTAAGTTAATGTATTTGTGTTTATTCTTACAGAATAAAAAATATTTTCACCTCAAGATATTTTTTAATCATTATAACGTGCATAAAAATGTGTGGATAGAGACCTTTGTTTTGTTGATAATTTACCTGTATTAAGCTACAGAGATTTTTTGTGTATTGAATCTATTTCAAACATAACATATTTCAAACAGTGTAAAACTTTCACAATTGTAATTTTTTTGTCTTATTTTGATGACAGTGGTAACTAATACCAACTTATCACAGTTGTACAGCAGTAAATAGGAGTTTTAAATAATTTGTTTAAATAATATGAATGTAATTAATAATTAAACTTAATTTAAGTACAGTATATATCAATGTGACATTCTCATTTAGACACCTGGATAAATGGGTGTGTTTGTGTGTGTGTGTGAGAGAGAGAGAGACAGAGAGAGAGAGCAACAGAGAAGTAAAGTGGGTGCTCTGTATAGAGAGGGAGTAAAGACAGAATGGTAGAGTTGTCAGGAAAGGACAGCTCACACAGGGCCACATACATAGGCACGGGCGAGTGGAGAGGAGTGCATGCTCTTCTTTGGGAATCGTCCAGGCAGATGATGGGATTGTGGACAGTGTGCTGCATATCTTTAACCCTGTATTAACTCGGAACAGCAGAGCTTGGCCTTTTATTATTCCTGCACTGTTTGTGCTCAAATAGGCCACACATATACACCTATACACAAGCACACGTGTGCACACACACAAACACACACACACACACACACACACACACACACACACACACACACACACACTCTCTCTCTCTCTCTCTCTCTCTCTCCAGGAAGAGACATTGTCACTGCATAGAGCACATCACCTTTCAGCAGCTGTGACAGCCCAGCTTGAAGAGTCACGCACACTTTTTAAAGGCCAACGCACACATTTTCCTTCACTTGAACTTCCCGTGTATCTCTTTTAGCGTGAAAGACTCAGCAGTTAATTTTCGGAGAGAAGGGAGAAACATGTTTACCGCAAATACTTTCATTGACTCTATAATTGTCATGCCTCACACACACAGATGCTCATGCTGAGCTCTCCGCAGTCTCTCAGTCTTAATTGCCACACAATAGGTCTACAGACCGGACAGGATTATGTTAACAATGGGAGCTCCAGCCTGTGAGGATCACTCTCTGGCCACTGATTCAGAGAACAGCTCTGTGAAATAGAGCCCCCTAATCCAATAATGCAAACATACTGCAAGAATATAAGGCTGCTCACTGTCTCTTTCCCAACTATCCAGTCTTGAGGTGCAGTTTTATTACTCAAATGTTGCTCCTTTATAGCTCAGCAGACTAGATGTTTTTTAATGAAAGAAATTAATAATGAATTCAACAAGAGTGCATTAAATTGATCAAAAGTGACAGTAAAGGCATTTGTAACATTACAAAAGATTTCTATTTCAAATAAATATTGTTCTTTTTAATTTTCTATTCATAAAAAAAAAAAAAAAACTGAACAGTAGTGTATATAACTATAGCGTTCAATAATGCAGCATGAGGGGCTGTTCATTCACAGGACTCGTTATTGCATCTATCTGGGAAATTTTTAATTGCGTAAACGGCTTAAATGGATGTTTTTCAGCATCTAAATCCATCAGCACTGTGTCTGTAAGATGCTATATCACTTTATAGAGGTTTAACTTTTAGAAATATGTTCTATTGCATTCACATGCTGTTTTTTAATAAAATAGCACATCCTGTGTGAGCAGCCCCTAGCAGAGCAGGAGCAGAAATTGTTCTGTGAAAGCACCCTGTGAAACATTACTTCCTGTTCTGCTTCCATGAGAGCTGAGGGTCTTCTTCTAGAAGGTCAAATCTAGCCAGCAGCATAGTTGTGAGCAAAAGACCTCCATTAAATATTCAGAGAAATGGCACATCAACCCTTTCCGTGGTATTTTCCGTCCTTTGCTATGTTATGTCTTCATGAAGTGGATATCCAGATGTTGAAGATTACATCACAAATAAAGCCTTCCAGTGGGGTCAGGGCTCACGACCGAGCGAAAAGCCACAGAACTCCCACGGTTAGCGCGGGAACTCTGAACTTTCTGCACTCTGAAATCACTATCAGTGTTTAAGAGTATCCGTGCTGATGAAGGCATCAACTGCAATGTTCCCAGGGAGATAGAACGACACCTTTCTCCATTACTGTACGGCTTATTGAGCTTCAATTACTCCTAACACACACAATGATAAGAGAGAAAGAAATCGAGAGAGAGAAATCGAGAGCGAGAGCTTCTAAGGGATGTGAAAGAGATGAAACAGGAGGCAGTGAAAAGGTCTGCTATTAGATGTCACTGGCCTTTTGTGTCCGTATCAGTGAGAGCATTATTAACGTATTTGAAATAATCTTACTGGGGCATTAACAGAGCTCAGAATATTAAAGAGGAGAAGAAAAGGAGAAGACGAGGAGTCAATCACGACACACATACATTTAGATACAGCCATCCAACGTAAACTAAACACACCCTCTGAGAAGAAAGCTAGCCAGTTTAATTTTCACGTGAGTAATTCAATTTACCTCAAACAGATTTTCAAAAGCTTCCCAATAACTACAAGAACTCGAACCTGGTCCCGTGAGCGCACGCCTCGCACTGCTGTGGTAAGATTTGTTCTTTTAACAGTCTAATAAGTCATTGTCAGTTGGCTTTATTTCCCTGACATTCCTCTGGTTTCGCTGAAGTGGCCTGTTGTGCCGTCTTATGAGAGGAACCTAATTAGGAAATCACTTTCATTACTCTTCCAGAGGAATTAGCTCTAGCCTCGCTAATTACTGCTGTAAAACCTAATCAGCTCTTTGAAACAAGACCACACTAATGAGCTCTTATTTATCCGGCTAAATAACTTCAAGGGAAGAAAGGCGTTCAAAATCATATTTTTGATGAATTTGGGAGCGCGCACTCATCTGTGCTTGCCGTAATGGATTCTGTTCCATCTTGCGCCTTGTTTGTTGGAGACCCCAGAATGTGAATGCGGCCAAGAAAATATTGAAAGTTCCAGTAAACTCTTCCATATTTCCCCCCTCTCGTTTCAAATGACCTATTTTCCCAGCTTGGAGAGACACGTGACTAATAGGAAGCTGTTACTAATTCTTTTTTATTCGCAGGCAATTAGCGATGCCCTCGCACCTGAGCCTAAATTAGTCTGCGGTGACCTCGAGCGCAGCTGCATGACTTCAGCCAGACCGTGCAGAACACAAACAGCTATCACAGCGCTGCAACAGAATTTAAGGAAGCAGACAAACTTTATGTAGGGAAACAAACAAGAAGAGTAAGTGATGGGCAGTGTGTTTGTGTGAGTGTATGCATTGGGTGGAGGTGATGCCACGTGGCATTGAAGGGCTGCAGCTGTCTTTGTAAGCTGTGAAGCGTTCTAGCCCAGTGGAGCAGAAATGGGCCAGCTGCACAGACACAGCAGCCAGGTAGAAGCCTCTCTTACTCTATTACAAACACACACACACATGCTACACTATTGCTGGCAAAGTCACGGTGAACCTACAGCTGCGTTCATCTGATAGCACAGGCCACTGACTTATTAACACACAGATGAGAACACACCTTTGACACTTAACCGCACTTTAATCTGCAGAAATCCATGCTTAGTTTGCTTGCACTAAGGCACAATCGAGTCCGAAATTTAATAGCATCGCCCTCAATAATAACGTGACATGGTTGTATGATCTTTTAAACAAAAACAGTAGGAGATGCAGTTCACTGCACATGCTGCTGCCTCCAGAAGTCTTGCACATCTTCACTGCTGATTATTCATATATGCACACTTCAGAGCACACTACATACTCAACAACCCTGACAGGGCCTCAAAACAGCCTAGCCCGATCACTTAACAATTACTCTTTTGCAAACAAATGGCTTCTGGTCCCAGGAAGGCTTTTTTATGCTTGTTTTTCTCACTGATGGTGAAGTCTTTGAACGGCTGCCTTTGATTTGTCACATTTTATACTGAACAATAGAGCATTTATATTGATACAGAGCAGCCACAGAGTGTGTTTACAAAGCTGTTATAGAGCAACACTTGACATTTGGATTTGTTTGTAAGTGATTTGAATTTATTTAGTGCATTATCTCTGTAGTGATGCTACAACTTCATTATACAGAGGCTCAACAGCCTTTACTTCAAAAATGAATATCTTTAAATGTATGTCTTTTCTGGCATCTGTAATCAATTTAATTCATTCTTGCTAAACAAAACTACTAATTTCTTAAAAATCTAAAATCTTACTGATCCCAATCTTTTTAAAGGTATGATATACTGGTGTACACTGGTAGGATATCAATATATAAAGATTTATTGTCTTCTTCCTTTTGGGTTTTAATTATTTATTTTTTTAGGAAATTGGGGTGTGGAAGAGAAACTTAAAGCAGAAAACAAAACAGAAAAAGTTCCTGTACAAACCCTTTTTTATTTATTTATTTATGTGTGTCAAGTTAAAAATGGATTCTACACTGACAAACTGTTCTCCTTCATAACTCACTACATTTCAATCACGCCACCTTCAACACTTACACTGCACTTCATGTCTAGCAAGGCATGTGATATGTGGAAAAGCACAAACATCTGATATCCAGCTCTTACCTGTCGATGATGACCGGGTCGGAGGGCGTCTCGTTACGATTGCCACAACTTTTCTTGTCACAGCAGCGGCTTATAGAGATGGAGGGAGAGAAAGAGAGAAAGAGAGCATTTAACCGGGGTGTTACTGCACATATGTCAGCACTGACCTCAAACACAGTGGAGAAGGAAGAGGTAGCAATTATAAAGCAGTCTTTCTTTGGCTCTTCAAGGCAGACATTCACTCCTGCTGTACACACAGCACACAATATGCTGCCTTTCGGCCTGTGTATTAGTAATTACCGCTAACAGACTGCCCGGCTCAGGGATGGTTACTGAAGGATTAGAAGTGTGGCTGATAACAGGGCAGTTATCTAGTGATGGAGAGAGAAGAGAAGGGCAGAGAGCAGGAAAGGAAGAATAAAGGAGGAGAGGTAGAAGTAAAGAGGGCACTTAAAATTGACCATTTTAGGGAAGGATTTCAGGTCAAACAGAAAGAGGAAAGGTGCTTTTGTGTGTGTTTTAAAGTGCTGCAAATGTGTTCCCAAAAGAAAATGTTTTATTTAAATATGTTTTGTAATCTAACACTTTTATAAATGAATAATTTAAAGTTATAAATGAAAACTATAAAAACAAAAACAAATCACTTTACTATTTAAATATAAAAAAGTATTATATATCAAATATATTTCTATTTTTAAATACAATGTTGTGTATATGTATGTAAAATGTTTATTATTATTATTATTATTATTATTATTATTATTACTTAAAATTGAACTTTATATATACTTATATATACTTTTTTTTCTAACTGAAATGTATTATTATAGTTAATGAAAACAGAAAGAGGAGGGATGGGAAGGAGGTGTATGCATGATGTCTTCGGTGGATAGAGGTTGGAGTTAAAAAGCAGGTAGGGCAGCGGGTTCAGGTTTCCCTGCACAGATGGCAGAGGGGCTCGACTGATAGAGAGTTTAGGGCTGGAGGCGTCATGTGATAGTAGCAGAATAGATCTGTGTGTGAGTGGGCTCCTTTAGACCTGATCAGCTTGATAACATGGATTGAGCTTGACCCCTCGTTCACACACACTGGTGTCTAAGCGCCCTCATTAGTTTGGACACAGTGTGGTCGGGCTTCGGTCTCCGTTTATTTTTGCAGTCGTATTTTTACCTTCCTGTCTCTCTCTGCTCTCATTTTTCTCTCACTCCTCTGAGAGCAGTCAAGTCTTTAGCAATGTTCTCTCAGAAGTGGGTCACACAGGAGCAAAGCTTTCTGGGATGCGTGGGGTGGGCACAGATGGATCTGACACTCTGATAACCCAATAGTCAGTCAGAACCCATAGGGAGCCACAACACTGCCGTCCACCACCACCCGTGAACCTCCAACACCCCCCTCCCCACATCGACTCTGTACTAATGACTCCATGCATGCTCTTGCTTCGTTTTTTAGAGGGGATTTTTCACCCATTCCGACTCGTTCTGCTCCATCCCAGTGGACCTACAGGGAGAACCCATAATCTTTAATCTCAAGCGTTTCCTTCTGCTGCGTTTGACGAAATTAAATCCAAATTGCCGCACGTAATTACCAGGATGTGGCCCGCACTGATGCCATTAAAGCTGAACTGCCCTCAGCCCAGCTCCTTTACAGACAGCAGCTCTAAAATAGCCCCCAAAACCAAACAAAGCAGCATTTCTCCAACTGTGACCACCCAGCCTTTAATAATCTGGCCTTAATCAAGTATGTGATGTTTCGTCTGCACCACACAAACCAAACCTCGTCAATCTGTGCGTATGAGGATGTTGAACTCCATCATAAAGAGCCTAGAGTTGCGTTTGAACGATTCTTTCTAGCCTTGCCTCTGAGCGAGTTGTTTGGGAAAATGCGTCTCTGTCTCATGCTTGCAGGCCCATGTGGCACCATATGGCTAATGGCAAGGCGTACAGCAATTAACAGCCCTGATTAATGGTGAGCAGTCTAATTGCAGACTGGTAATTGTGCCTTTCTCTCAGCACAGGCTCTGCATCAAAACACCATATACAGATGAAGAAGAGAAAAAGGAGGAAGATAGAGATGAGAATGGGTTGTTTACTCATTTGAAATACATGCTTTTCCTTTTCGCCTGCTTTTGGAAAGCTCTTTGGTTTGAAACTTTCTGCAATATGTGTAGCGATATGTGCTTCAGATGTGATCTGTGTTATCCTTCAGTGGCAGATCAAAGCTGACGTGGTGTATGGTACTAAGTGTTTGTCAATACACATATTTAAATCAGCGACTATTTTGATAGTGTGTTAATAGAAGGCTGTGTGTGTGTGTGTGTACGTGTGTGCGTGGAAGAAAGTTAGTGAGGGGGAGCGAAAGATTGAAAGAGAAAGAGGAGAGAGCCTTGGCTCTCCTGCACATATTTCATTGTCAAAACTCAAAGCAAGCTGCATTCATTAACTGTAGAATAACAAGAGGATTCTTATTGAGTAATGAGTTTTTCCTTGTCCTAATTAACCAAGCATGAGTGGTATATTTTTAGTAGAAAACTGTTCAAATGCTCTCCACTTCAACCAAATATAGATGAGGACTCATCTCCACAACCCAGTTTTAAGTGCAAGGAATTTATCTTTTGATTTTAATTAAAGGTGCATGGCGTTCTCTCGCGCTCTCTTTCTCTTGCAGAGCAGGACGTAAATGACCTGGATAGAGATTCAGGAAGGTATAGAGACAAGGATTGCTCTGAACTTAAGGTCCATCTTTGTTCATTTTTCATCTCATGAAAACTCCGCTGCTTATGGTGTCGCTACAAGCAGGGATGAGCAAAATTCAGAATTGGCTCACATTTCAATTCAATAATGTGAATTTAATAGGAAGTTAAATATGCATATCGGCAAATAAATGAATAATGGCTTAAATATGTATATGTTCCTAACAAAAAGGCTATTATTTATTTACTTTTATGGTACATTTCAGATCTGTATACAGATTTTGTACCTAACATATCTATTTATGTTCAGCAGAGTAAAGTAAGTAATACAGGTTTAAAACAACATGAGTTGTTCATGTTTTTTTCATGTTTGGGTGAACTATTACTTAATATCAAGTACATCATCCATCCATGTATCTCTGTAAACCTTCAAGGCTACACTTTCCTCAAAATGGGAAAATGTTTGTCTTGACAAACTTTGCTTTTTAATTCTGCTTCCTAATTGCTCAGTTCATATTCAGTACATATTCAGGAATTACCATTCAAAATGAACTGTATAGAAGTGTATTTTTGTGTCTCTGTATTTATTTCATCAAGAAATAAAAAAAGAACCACCAATCACTGAAACATCAGCCTCCAAAAATAGAAATGCTGCCTGGCATCCTGGCAAGCTTTGATTTCTAGGGCTGAGGCAGAGTCTGGGAAAAGAACACTTCTAACTCTGATAGGAAACAGCCTGGCGTTAGTTTATCAGGATCCCATGTGGACTTGTGAAAAATTATCTGGGAGTGTCTTGTGTAATAGTGCATCATAAGTCTAAACTCAAGCCTTGATATAAATGTACTGCATCCCTCTTAAATAAAAGTAAACTGTTTATACCAGGTTTGAAGGACGTGTATGATAAATGAAAGAATAATGATCTGACCTTTCAGCAAATTTATAATAATGTTAATCTATCCTCCCCTTACGTCTAATTTTACAACAGAGCTTATACACAGCTGTGTGTGTGTGTGTGAGCAGAAAGCTCAGTCCTGTCACACTAACTCAGGATCCAGAGGTCTACAGTCTTGCCAAGACCAAAATGATGCCAAAGTAAAGCTCTCACAGTCAGCGGGCAGAGCTGGGTAGGGAAGGTTCAAGAGCTTGATTGTGTAATAGTGAAGGAAGGAGTGTGGCGTACAGTTTGTGTTTCTCACCTGCACATGATCTCGTGCGTCAACAGGACCCGGCACATCTCTGGGTTTTTGTCTTGCCCTTCATACATAATTGCCTGGTGAACAAGGGAAGGTGGAAAAATGTGGTTAAAGAAAAATTGACAAACAACATTTTCTCCTTGTGGTGTAAACCCTCTGAGCATGCACAAAATTCCATGACTAACTCTCAGGGTGTGTAAATTCTATCACGAAAAGCATCGTTTCACTGAAACCAAAACATTATGACATCACATCACGCCATACACACACTGCAGCACTTACAGGCGGTTAATGTGACCCTTCTTCCATCTGGCAGAGGACTGCCGTTGAAAGATCTCATGCAGCATGGGAATGATCAGGTTGGTTTTAATTCATGTTATCAGAATGTTCTTTCCATGTTTCACACTCCACACATTGGGCTCTGAATTTCATAGATGTCTTTTCCTTTCAGCTAACCAATCAATCAATCAAAACTGCCCTGTGCACCGTGGGAATTCTGTATAGAGCCTCCTTGTGTGGGGTGGGCTGTCTCTGACTCAGCCAGGCACAAAGTGGGCAATTTAATGCCCACTAACCTGCTGCAATAGAAAACGTTCCCTAACCACCTCTATAAGAGCTTAAACTTGGCACATCATGTTCAGTTATGTGAGAACCAATGGTGTTTGGTGTCATTGATACCAAATATGGTATAATCAATTAATAAAGATGTCTGTGTGTTCTTCACACCAAAACACTTTTTTTGAGTGATCATTCTGTGCAACATCTTTATTTATGTTCCGCAGAAGAAAAACTCATACAGGTTTGGAGCAACGTGAAATTGAGTAAATAATGACAAGAGTTGTGTAAATTATTACTTTAAGATCCAATCTAATACATCAATCAAAAGAACTATGTGTGTTTGTTGGACTGTGAAGATTACTGTCCTATTATGTCATATTGCACCACCCTTGCCACAGTGCCCACCCTCCACACGCATCCTGGGCTCACAGATTGGCTAATATTATAGCAAAACAAAACAGGACAGGACAGGACAAACAGATAAACTGCTTAATTACAGGTCCCTCTAAAGAAGTGTTGTACTCCAGCTAGTGTGAAATAGCCTTCTAGGAAAGATGTATGTGCGTGAGCTGCCATAAGCCTGCATCTGTGAGACTCCATGCATGTGTATGCAATCACGCATGTATTTGTGCATTAGCATGTGTGTGTTTATGTATGCAGCAAGCAGTTGGACTGCCAGACTGGAGCATAGCGAGCCATCTGGCCCAGCTAACACTTCATCCAAAAACCTCAGCTTTGTTTCCATCCTCCAATTCCACACAAGATGTCCCCCACAGCCGTGAATCAGTGACTCTACTCAAAACATACACACACTGCAGCCTATTAACAGGCTGCTCTCTGTCCCACACACACACACACACACAGACTCTTAAACCCGTTTGCCATGAATCACTCTCTCTTTCTCTCTGAACACACATATACATGCCACACTGAAAAAAGTCTAACATTGCTGTTATTCGTTTAATGTGTATTTTGTCGTTGAAATAGCTTAAAATTATTGTTTTTTTCATTTAAACTAAACGTTTTAGTTTATATTTATGGTTGAATCCATTTTTTTTACATGGATACAATATGATTTGCAGCGGGACATTAAACTGAATTTATTCATTTGATCAAAGCAATTTTATTAAATTAAGCATGGTTTGCACATGCGCATTGCTGAGTTGGAGTGCCGCTCTCTGACCACCTGACCTGTTTATTTAAAGAATAAAAAAAAAAAAAAAACGTTACAGTTGAACTGTGTGTTAAGCGGCGGCCGCAGTAACTTACTTCAACAGACCCCTCCAGGCTGGCTGAGAGACACAGGAGAACTACGAGCAACTCTGAAGAAGGTAAAATAATCAACTTTGTATACCCTTAATGTTTATTATTTTATTTTTTTCAATTAACGTTTTACCTGACTGGCCTTGACTCGTAATTTCAGCATTCACGCTCGATAGTATGTAACTATCACTAGGATATCACTATTATTTCTAAATGCATAATTATGCTAGACATTTTTTTCCGCTCAATTTCTGACACTTGAAATGCAGTAGTAAATCCCCAGGTTCAAGCTTCAAACTTCATGGATGCAAACAGCGCGCTTTTCGACACCTCCCGCTTTTTTCGCGTCAGTCTGCATGACTTGTGTGAATCGTGCAGTTCTGAGAGGTTCTGATTATAATTTCACAAAGTCATCTGAAGTCATTCCATAGCTTAATCTGAGGGACAGAATTATATTTAGATCATTAAATTACAGTTTACGGAAACATGTCTTCCCTCTCCCTGCGGCTGAAATCATTCTCCATTTTATATTCAAACCGCGCGCCTCGTCCGTTACAGCAGGATCGAGCAGGATACACGGTAAAACTCTCTCCAATATGATATATTCACATTATGATCCTTGATCTGTAGATAAAGGGCTGTGGATTTGCATAAAATGATTATTTTGTTGGAGTTTATTGCTGTTTTTAAACGACTCGCCACGGTGTGTCTGTTAGATCACACATTACAAGAACTATGAATTGGCATCAAACCAACAATAAATGGAATTTAAAACCGTGAAGAAACAAATGATCGATAAACTGTTGGACAGATATACACGAGGATTTGTGCCCTCGACATTTCTTAGCTTTGTGCCGTGAACGAATCGTTCGATTTAACCGGTTCTTCTTAGTGAACCGTTTGAACTAGTTCACCAAATCGAACTGAATCGTTTGAAACGATTCACGTCTCCAATAAGCATTAATCCACAAATGACTTAAGATGTTAACTTTTTTAATGTGGCTGACACTCCCTCTGAGTTCAAACAAACCAATATCCCGGAGTAATTAATTTACTCAAACAGTACACTGACTGAACTGCTGTGAAGAGAGAACTGAAGATGAACACCAAGCAGAGCCAGATTACAAACAAACACGCCCACTGCTGGAGCGGTTCTCTTTCTCGAGTCAAGAACCAGTTGCATCAGTTTTCCGATCAGCAGTACGTACACTGAACCGAGAATCGTTTCTGTCGGACACGTCGATTTGATAACCGATGAGCTGATGATACTGCGCATGCGCGATTCAGCGTGAAGCAGACTGACACACAGAGCGTCTGAACCGAACTGGTTCTTTTGTTATTGATTCTGACCTGGCGAAACGTAAGTTTATTTCATAACAAATACATTGCAATAAATTATGTATAGTAAGTGGATTACGATTTCTGCCCTTATGACATCTAATTTATTTACTTTATATCTTCAAGACTTAAATCCTCATGCACATTATTGCTGTTACTTTATTCCGTGTGTTGCAAAACTTAATTGTAAACTTTCCATGATTATGAGGTTTTTAACTGACTAAAGTTATGATTAAGGACTTTATATTTGATAGACTTCTCTAATGACGTCAAAACGTTGAGCATAAAAGAACAGATGGACCGTTTTTTTTTTTTTTTTTTTTTTGACTTGGGTCTCTGCAGAGTAAAAGTGGGCGTTTATCACCTTGTGAGTGTTTTCAAACTGCTGGGTGTTTCTAAATCATGCAATTAAAATGATCACCCTTACCCAACCCCAGCCCTAAACCTAACATCACTATGACATTAGCCAATCAGGTATCATGGTGTAAAAACCCCCTGATTTGGTAACTCCCATTACATTCCTGCAGAGACCTATGCTGTTTTTTTTTCAACCGGTTTATTGAATCGAACTGCCCAAAATACTTTTTGACTACATTTTACATGTGTTTGCATCCCTGAAACTCTGAAACTTGACTAATGGTAATATAATAGCTAAAGGTCCTATGTGATCTTTTATTTACACTCCTAATTATCTTGTGTTCAGTATTTATCAGCCATAATATTACAAGGCACAGCTATTTGTATCTGGTAATGTTAGTTTGCTACACTATTAACAGCATTTACATGTGGTAGAAATTTACCAAAATGTTAGCCAGCTTTTCTAAAATCATAAAATAAAGTATATATCTATTAATTTGTGTATGATGTTAGTAGTTAACACACTTTGATGGCTGAAACTTAAATCATGTTTTCTCTTTCAGCTTCAGGGAAGCAGCCACCAATCAGTTGTTCCTGCTGTGCAAATTATTTGGAATCTCCTGCCAGTGATCATTGCTTGTGGTAAGTTCTATTTCCAATGTCATGAGGACGTTTGTGATAATTAGGCATCCTAAAGTGTAAAATTTTCTCTCATCTGGGAAGTTGTCTACCAGATCTACTTAGTAAAACTAGATCATCACTTTTAATTTAGTCACATCCCTTGTAATGAACATTTGATTATTTTGATTTGCTAATCAAATGGTTTGTTTTGAAAGTTTAGATTGTATAAGAGCTTGGCACATTATGATCTAACATGAAATCGGGAGATTTTCTGAAATTATAACATATTTTCTTTCTTTTTTTGTGCAGGATAATGAGGTTGAAGAACTGGAGCAGACAACCATGGCGATCTTTATCACTGGGAAAGAGGATCCTCTCCATCCACCTAAAGACATTTAAATTGTTGTCGAAGGAAAAGAGGTCCTGAACGAGTTGCCATCGGTTGCTGGGCTCATATATACACTAAACCTAAAATATCCAAAAAGGCTACAGTTCACCTTTGAATTTGTGCAAAATGTCCTGATGGAGCTTGATGGAATAAAGATGACCCCAAAAGTCACTAGACTGACCACCCAGCTGTACAGGGATTAATTGTATAATTGCATTATTGTTACATTTTATTGTGTTTTTACAGCCAAGACTTTAGATCCTTTTAATAAAAAGGTTGTACTAACAAGGCTGCATTTTCACTGCAGCATTTACAAATGTGGCTGCCCAAGTTCGATGGCTACCAGGTACAAAGGTTGAATAAGGCCAAGTCTTATGAACAACTGAAGAGACTGATTGCAGTGTTTCAAGTATTTCTGCTGTCAATCTTCATACATTTGAAGCAAATATTCAATGTTGTGAGTTTATTGAACAATAAAAATGTTTTCTAAAGGAAAAGTGTTCTGAGTAGTCATTGATTAAAATTTATTGAAATCATTAATTAAATAAAATAATTAATTTAATCAGACCTATAAAAATTAGTTTGTACCAAACTAAAATAATTAATTTAATTTAACATATACATATTAGTTTAGTTGGTTTGTTCTAATTTAAAAAAATTAGTTCGTTCCAACCTAAAATAATTAGATTGATCAACCTTTAAAAAGTGGTTTGCATGGATTTAAAATTTTCAAGTTAAACTAAATTAAATTATTTACATTGAGTCAATGTCAAATGTTTCGTGTGATTGATTACTTCAATTTTTTTAAGTTGATACAAGGTTTTTATTTTTTCAGTGCACCCATGGCAACTGAAGACACAGAAAAACAGCTGATGGTTCTAATGAGAAACAGTTTTCCTCACAAGTGCGCCATGCTTTTTCAATTACATGAAACACTTGTTTGAAAACAAGTTTAAAAGTAAAGCATCAGATCCAGAAAAAAAGAACAAAGTTTATTGATATTTCATGTTTTTTTCTGTCATTGCTGTGACTAGAGGACATAGGTGATCAGGGACATTTGTTTGTTAGGTTTCACATTGCGGAAATGAGGGTCAAGGTCCTCTAAAAGCGCACAAGCATGCATCACTGTCTGAGCCTAGAGCCTCAACCCCGCAGGCTTTCTGAGAGGAAGCGGGAGGCAGAGAGAGCAGTTCAGGCCACACAAAGACGTCCTCTACACCACCACACATTCATTTTATATATAAGACTGGCTATTTATCACACCAAGCCCCTGCAAACAGACTCAGAATAACTCCATGCTGAGAACAGTATATAAGTGCCTGGAAAAAGTCTGAAAACAGTTCGTCAATTTCTCCTCAGAGGCAAACACAACAATGGTTGTGCATCCTCCTCTGGATTCGAGCTAGTGCAACACGAAGCGTCTTTCTTCAGGTTTGTACATCTAACATCACTCTAATACTATTCAGAAAAAGATAAATAGTGTACTATATACAATATAAATTAAGTATTCAATAAAATGTTAAACCAAAGTAAATATTTTCAAGATAATTCAGTTAGATAATAATATAAAACAATAATATAAGTATTTAATTTTATAAACAATGCTATATTCCTTCTATCATGTTTCTTCTTAGACAGTAAAAATCGGCCTTTATAATAATAATAATAAAATATAATTTCTTGTTTTTTTTTTCAGACAGAAAAAAATTCTGCTATAATAATAATAATAATAATGAAAAATTGAAAAAAACCTTGTCTTAGACTATGATCAGTCTTGTCTCAGGTGCGTTTGGTTCAGTTATGCTCAGATTAAAAAAAAAACTCACACTCAGAGAGCATGAAACCAATATCAGATTAGTTCAAATTCAACCGGAAAAAAATTCATTGTTGGTATAGCAGTACTGTGTTTTGTCTATGTGGGACTTTGGTTTAATTAAAAGCAAATAATAATAATAATAATAATAACACTATTGTTTCAAATATCCTCACTTGTCATCACCAAGTTGCATATAAAATGTCTTTAAGATTGTGGCATAGAGTAGCTTTGAATGCTTTTTCTTTGCTACAGATTTCATATTTTCAATGTATATGAATAGACTTAATCACTAGGATCTTTAGGCCCTCAAAGCTTGTGTGTGTAAATATTTGCAAATGAGTAGCATTACGCCTTTATGTGGCCTGACACATAGTGGCAATTCATGCGCTATCTGACATCATCAGAGTCTCCAAACAGCTACTGATTACAGGAAATATCTAATATAGGAGATTTGTCACTTTGTTGCATGCTGTATACTTTGGGGAAGTGTTTCTGGCATGTAAACACACCCTATTCCGTAATTAACAGGAAATTTATGCACACAAGCAGAAAGAACGGTCGAGACCTCCCTCTTTCCTGTGCAAATTTATTTAGGAATCTGCCTGAAGCTTAGCTCTAGAAAGCACACACACGGCAACAGGCAAGCTACAGCTCACAGTTACCAACCAGTTCCAGCCCAGCACTTTTCTGAACAAAGCTCTCCTTAAGGAGGGCCACGGAGCACATGAAACATGCATGGCACGGTGTACCGAGGTGTGTGTGAAGCTTTCATTAGGCCCCGATGCTGCTTTTAATGCATATTTTATATTGCACAAACTGCTCCTCAAATCTCGTTTGAGAGCCGCCAGTGCCACCTTGAACTGACAGCCTCATCTGAGGCATGTAAACAATGCACTGTAAATACATGAAAACACATTTCCCTCTTTGTTACCATCACGCTAGCGTGTCAGCGCAGTGTGTGTGCGCATTAAGCCCGTGTATGTGATTCACTTTTGTTCTGCGCTTCAGCTGTTGAGGTAAACAGTTGGATGGTAGGATAAAGAGCGAGGGAGAGAGTCTTTTACTGCATTGTCTTCATCAGATCTGTCACAAGCTCATGCATTGATCACAGATATAGTCTGTCACTTTGACACCCGCTCTATCTCTCCTTACCCGCTCCAACCGTTCCCAAAGGCAAACAGGAAAAGCGTGTATGCATGAGCATAAGACGAGTGCTGAATATGTCCATTTCCATGTGCTTAACGTGAACCATTCCTTGATTTTGACACAAATGTGATCCTTGCAGCTCTAGCCCAAGTTGTTTGATTGTCTCTAATAGCTGTGTGTATGTACAGAAGCTAACTGTGTGGTCAGGCAACTGGACTTTACCGCCTTTCTAAGTGCTAAAGAGAAGAGTGTGTTGAACAGCTCTATAAACCTGCTCATCAGCCCTCCCGGCCCGACACTGCCAAAGCCAGCACATGCAGAGAGGCGCTCTGTAGCCTCTCTGTACAGAATTATGGGGCTTTGATGGGAAACCTTAAACACATTGCGAGCACTCCTCAGCATATGTAGGCTGACTGCTCACCGCAGAGTGGTTTTGGACCGGGTTTTCTGAAAGGCATTTAAAGACCAGCTAACACTCTGTCATAACCTAAGCTGTGTTTCATGCTGACATGGATGAAAAACACTTGGCGCAGTCAAATGACAGCAAGAGCAGAAAAGTCTAAAGAGGAGCCAGACATAAAGCCAGCTTGTCTTAACCCTTTGTCTTAAAAAAAAAAAAAAAAAATAGTTGTTAATCATTAGCAAAATTTTGACAAAACGTGAGTATTGTCAATAGTTTACTGATGTCACTCTCATACCAAACAGCTTTCTGTTGGTCATTACGGTGAAACCATGTGACTTACTTGAATACGCTGCGAAATCTGTATTTGTACATTTTTTTCACCCTCAAAAAATCTAAAATCCTGATTACGTTGATTCCTATTAAAATTACTGAATTTCGCACTCAAAAATCATTGAACCACAGTAAATTTATCTTGACCTTTGCAAAAAGGTATTGTATTTACATTTGAGAAAAGGATTCTGGGAAATGTAGTGAAACAGTCTTTTCCTGCTGAAAGACCTGAGCAGTACGCCAACACATTTTTTTGGACATACCATGTTAATATCAAGTACATACACCATCAGAAACAAAATTTAAAAAATGTACCTTTCACTGATACCCTTAAAAAGATAACTTTGTACCTCAGTGTAGCAATATGTACCGTTTAGGTACTACTATAAACAGTTTAGGGGTAAAACTGTACAGTTGTTTCTTTATCAGTACTGCCACACTGACAAGCTTTTGCACCCCTAAATGTATCAATTTTGCACATTTCTAGTGAATACCAAGTTTATTTCAAAGTACCATGCTTTATTATCTGATACTAGCTAGCATGTTGACTCGGCTGCCAAACTTTCTTTCACACACACTATCTCTCTTTCTCGCTCACTCAGTGGCACCACATCATTAACAGGTATGGCAGGGCCGTTTGCCACAGAAATAGCCAGTAAATCAGTCTGTAATATTTGTGCACGTGGTAGACAACCCTGGGGAGATAAACGGCTATTTATTGGGACACTCAGTGAAAGGCTGAGCCAAGGCCAGTTCCCCTCGCCACTGTATTTACCTCAGGGTGTCAGAGAACAGTCTCTCTACCTCAGCGCAACGCTCATGCCTTTCACCCACATACATAAATCTGTCCCACTACACGCCGGCCAAACCGCTGAGCAGAGCGAGGGCAAGAATTAGCATCAGTAACAGCACCTAACTTCCCACACATAGACATTCATGCAAAGGAAATTATAAACCACAAACAAATCACACAATACAAAAAAGAGGAACTGTTTGTGCCAAGTGTAACATCCAGGGATTTTGTAATAGGAATTTCTGAATAGAAATGAATGATTTAGGTCATGAAAAGAGTAAAAATGAAATTATTATATATATGTATTAAATTGATTACTTAAAAGAAATATAGATAATTGTAAAATTAACATTAAAAATTAAGACATTCATTTATCATTGTTTTAAAAATATGTACAAACTATAATATATTAAAGAACACATTCTGCAGAAGATTAAAAAGAAACTATTAACTATTAAGAAAACAGCTCATAAGAAATACAATTATTTTAGATATTAATCAAAATAACTCTGCATATGTATTTGATAACAGGTGTATTCTAAATTTACAATTAAACTTTGAACTATTGTCACACTTCTTGAATTGCAACTATTTGCATTGTTGAATACACTTCCCTAAAGTGTCTTCAAAACAATATTTCTAGACAGAGATCATGAGAGAGGAAGCGAGGGGGCGAGTGGGAAAAAGAGAATGAGAGAGGGGGAGAGGCTGTTTCTGTTTTAGGGGGGAAAGGAAGAGCGCCACATATAAGATTGTGAGGTCACTCTCGCTGCCCTGTGTTTTCTCATATAACTTTTTCTCCATGGTTCAAGCTCACAACCTGCACAGTTAATAAAACAAGCTATAACCATATCTTCATACATGTTTTTGTTCATAACACACAGCACAACACATTTGAATATGCACAGATAGATAGATACATAGTATCTGCATGAGAGTCAGGCGCATACACACTCAAAGTATGCTGTTTAAACATTGAAAGGCACTGCTGGATAATCCCCTGTGACAGACAATGAATACAACTGAAAGTCTCTTTCTTTCTCTCTCTCTTTAGCTATCAATCTCACTGTCACACATATGCACATAAATACATGCATATGCTCAGTCATCTTAAATGATGTCCCAGGGAGAGTATGTCATATTTAAATACTAACCGATCCCCGTGCCCCTGAGGCATCCAAGAGTGTGTAACCCCAAACTCACCAGGGTGCACGGCACACATGCACACGTTCACTCTCACTGCAAATCACACACAGACTTTCACCAGACGATTCACCCACCAACTGTGGGGAATTTGAAATAACGTCTTACCTGTTTGGTCATGGAGTCAATCAGGCGTACATAAAAGTCCTGTTCTGTTCTGATGCCTATAGAGGAGAGAAGATAAGTCGTCTTTAACTTGCAATAACATGCAGGACATGGATCAGAAATTAATCCAGCAGCTATATATTTAACATTCACATAAGCATGGCTTTAATACAACATAGAAACTTCAAATGTCTAGACAACCCAAACCAACATAGACTCCAGACAGTGTTAAAGGATTGTGGAAAGAAACAGCTTTGGATGAAACTCAAACTTATATACAATCACATAAACTAATATAAAAATAGCTTTAAGAAAGAAAAAGCATGTATATAAAAAAAGTTTAGCTTATAAAATATTGAAATAGACATAATCAAAAACAACAATTACAGGCTATATCTGTTCAAAACGTCAAATAAAAAGGTTTAGGAACGTGAGAGCCTGGCGCAACAAATTTTCTAACGCCTGGTTGTCATTTACCACATTAGCAGACAGAAAAGAGTGTAGTTTCATTATGGCCAGGCCATTAGCTTCCATCAAAAATGAAGTGCATATTTCTGGAAAACGCGTAACCGGAAAAGTGCACTAATGGGGATCGTTTTGTGCTTCATTAATGTTTATAGTTAAAACGCTTCGAATTTGCTGCGCATTTTAATCTCTTTTGTTTGAACATGCGAATTGTTATAACAGTTTATTGTTATTATTATTATTTCAGAACATTCTATTCAGTTTGATCTAGCTACATAATTAATTATTTATACCTTTGTCTCCCCTCCTTGTCGTTCTATCAGTCTCGCCGTCTTTTTAGTTTATTCACATTGTCGAGCTGAAGTAAATCCCTAATGTGTTTATGCAAAGTTCAATGAGTATTAGATGATGCGTTCCCTCTTACCGTTGCTGTAAAGAAGCTGCAATTTGTAATGGATCCCATTGTTTGTCTTTTCTCCGGTAGTTTCCTGCAAAAATAAATTCGATGGTTAGCAAGAAACCCCTATTTGACTATTTCCGACGAGCCCCGTGAGTCAGACAGCTATTCCCCTGCGGACCAGCCGAAGGAGGCCGAAAAAAAAAAAAAAAAAAAAAAAAAACCTGCAGACGCGCATTAGCCAGTCGAAACAAAACCAATACAAATATAGTCATTTTCACTGAGAAAAAAAAAATGGTTAAAAAATTGTCTACTCGCGTCTTAAAAAAAAAAAAAAAAAAAAAAAAAAAAAAAAAGTTTTGTGTATTGTAGCCTACAGTGCGATTTCACAATTCAATAACAACGTGCCTGGGGTATAGACGTGCACGAAGTGTCTAAATATACAGTAAGCTTTACTTAAATCAGCAGAACCTTAACTCAGATTAATTTACAAATGCTTACAAAATAATAATAATTATAATATTTTCCTAGAATATTTTTTATTAAAGCATCATATGGTCCTTCACAATAATAAAAAAATAAAAGTTTATTTTTAATAGCATCTTGAAAGGAAATATTAACTTTATGACATTAGGTTATCACTGTAACATTTCTGCAAACTATACAGATGTGTTAGTAAATGCATAAAACTGAAGGGAAAGTATCAAACTTGAGGCTCGCTAAAAATATAAGGGATGAATTTGTGAAAATAAAAATAAAATAGTAGCCTACTTAAATGGAGGTTTAAGAGATTCATGACAGAACAGTAATTTAATGCAATAAAATGATTTATGAAATATATAAGCTTTACACTCTAGGGTAATATCAATGTCATTTTATCTATTATTCTTTAATAATTATCAGAATTGAAAAGTCATTTTCATTCAAATTTGCAAAACCAATATGCAAAAGAGAACGTTTTACTTGCCTTTTCTTTTTCGACAAATCCAACAAAAGTGGTTCTTTCAATTTCCACGGGTTGTCCTTGTCTGTCGTATAGCGCTAAAACGAAGTGGAAGAAGTTGGATTTGCGAAGATTTGAAGGAGGCTGCTTCTCAAAGTGTGCTCGAGCAAGACCCACTCCACTATGAACACACAAGACAGACGGAGAGAGGATGAAATATGTATAAATGTAAAAAAAAACTAAACAATATTTTTGTGATTATTTAATTAATTATTTTTTTAATTGCAGTGCAAAAAAATTACTTTTGACAGTTTAATAGTTTAAACAAATATTAATATAGTCTATAAGTGATAGACTAGTCTTTTAAAAACATAAATTAAAACTGTATGTAAACGTTTTAATTTTTTGTATTCTCTTTATAACAATAATATATTTAATTGTTGTTAATCAAAAATAATGTATACATAACTCAATGTTCAGATGCTGGTGACAAACTACAGGTCTGGATTGTTTTTCAAATTCAGTATTTAAAATTGAAAGCTACAGAATCAATGCAAAAAAAAAAAAGAGTCTATTTTAACATTAGAAATAATACTGATAGTAGAAGAAGAAGAAGAAGAAGAAGAAGAAGAAGAACGTTTTAATGTGGCTTGCAACTCAAGCATTGTCTGTTGGTGTCAACAGCACGCATAGAGGATGCTATGAACTTATCGCAGCAATAAATCAATCTCTTTGTCACCTGCTTATTAATAAGCAGATATCGCGCACTGATTCGGATGATATACAAGAGCGTTTTGAGTCGTCCCAGAGTGATAAGCGCGCAATATTCCGTCTAGTCGTTCCCGTAGCGCTGAAGACCGCCGCCGGCTTACCTCTGAGCGGCTGTGTTTGCATCCAACACCCCGGCACCCTGCATCCATGTCCGGACAGCGTTCATCCCGGCACCGATGGGCTCTTCTTTCATACTACTCACGCTCCTTTGAATGCTGTCTTGAATCCCGAACATGAAAACAGACTCCTGTCACTGTCTCAGTCGGTGCTTGCTTCTTTTGATCCCTCCGTTAAAAAAGACAGTGAGAAGTGTATGGGTGAGCAGGTGTCACCGCGTTTGTCTCTATTAGCGCTTCCCCTCTGAAACAGAAAATAGAGCGACGTGCCAAAAGAAACGCGAGATGTCAACATCCAGGTTTGGGAACACCGTGCAAAAAACATAAAAAACAAACAAACAAGCAAAAACTGCAAGAGTAGACTGGAGGTCCCTTTGGTCTTCCGTGAGCAAAAAAAAAAGAAAAAAAAAAAAAAGAAAGAAAATAAAAAGTAAGAAAAAAAGTCTAATGTCACTTTAAGAAACAATAGGCTCAAGAACGGGCTTCACTGAGGGTCAGATCAAATGTCATCATCCAAAGACTATTTTTTTCTTTTCTTTTTTCCTTTCCTGTCTTTCTCCACAAAGAGAATTCTCTGATCAAATCACATGAATGAGCAATATGAAATCAACCAGGAGACGTGGACCCTTGTGGAGACAGCTCCCTCGCTGTTCTCCTTGTTCAAACGGGAGTGATTTGTGTCCTTTCCCAAAGGAATCCGATTTGACTGTCTCTGGGAACTAAACACAAGCAAACTAACCCCAAAGGGAGGAGGAACAGGAGGGGAGTGACTGCGCACGCAGGGCCGCCCCCCGAACATAAGTAAAGCTGAACTACCATTAGCTGTCCACCCAACCACGAAGCCCGTCGCCTAATTAGATATCACAGTGCGCCCTGCCCACTTAGCGAGCGCGAGTTTAGACAGAAAACTAGAAAGAAGTCACTCTCGCGCTCCGGTAGGCAGTTACTCGCGTGACATTTAACGAGTAACTGCCTACCGGAGCGCGCGAGTGAAGCCAAATTGAAGTGGTTCACTAAGTGTTTTTTTTTTTTTAATATTGCAAGTTTATAAAAAAAAATAATAATAATAATAACTTTCAAGGATTGGACTTTTAAAGGGGATTTTCAAGGTTCGTCTCGACATGTTTAATTTTGTCTTTTGGCGCCCGTGGCACAGTTAAGCAAAAATCAACTATCATAAATATATATATATATATATATATATATATATATATATATATATATATATATATATATATATATATATATATATATATATATATATATATATATTATATTTGTTTTTATTGAAATATCGATAATGGTCCAGACACAAAGTGCTCAAGCAGCCAACTGTTGCTATGGTTACCTGCTAGGCATACGCTATTTCTGTTTTTGAGCGTTTGCTAACTCTTACTAACTTTTGTAATATAACTTTTGTTCTTCTTGAAACAACCCCAAGCAGCCGCGGTCATGTTAGAATATGTGTTATTTATTTAAAACATGTTTGTCAAATAAAATGTATTAAGACCATGATGAAGTAAAGAGAGATCATCTATCATCGAAATAATTACACGAGAGTTTGTAATAGCCAAAATATATGTAGGCTAGAGACCTTATAGTGCATGCTGTGACATGTTTGACAACTTATATGAAGAAATTAATAATTGTGTAATAATTAGTCCTTAAAATATTTAGTTAAAAAAACATATAGGCTAACATTGCACTAAATCAGATCAGATTGCACAGATCAATTATCAATTAAAAATTATTACTAATATGATCAAATTATTTAAGAGGCATAGGCTACATTGTATTAAAAAAAAAAAAAAAACATTGCTGTTAAAGAAGTAGCCTAATGTACAGATATTATAATCCATAAAACATATTTTCTGGCAAACAGTAAATGCATCAAACAAAACATGGATATTCAGACCTAAACAGTTTAACAGCTGCTTTGTCAGATTCGATATAAAACTAGAAGAGTAAATGTTGGCAGCGCAAACCAATTTACAGCCGTATTTTTTTTTTTTTTTCAAACAACAGCAGTTCCGTTTTAGATTTAGAATGCAATTATAACGCTTTATTATAGGCCTATTTTAGAAATGTGCAAAAATGAGCATATGCATGCACAGGAAATAGATATTGTACTACCAGACCTAAATGAAATCCTCCGCAGCGGACAGAGGAAGTGTAAGAGAGTCCCGTCCAATCCAGTGCTGGTCAGGCAGAGGGAAATTCTGCTCCCCTTGGGTCCCTGTATATTTATATTCCCACACAGCAGTTTTAAGTGGCAGAAACTACACAAGGAGCCTCAGTGGAAATGGTGTATTTTCATGTGTCCAAATAAGAAACAGACCTGTTATTCAGCTATATATATATATATATATATATATATATATATATATATATATATATATATATATATATATATATTAGTGCTGTCAAAATTAGCGCGTTAACGCATTCGATTAATTTGAAATATTTAACGCGTTAAAAAAAAATAACGCAATTAACGCGGTTGCAGTTTTTTTTTATTTCCAGTTGTGGCCTATGTGTGTTCAACGTGCAAAGAAATATGGATAAGACCAAGGAAGGACTTTTAGACGGAAAGTTTCAGTAGGCTATAAAACTCTGCCGGATTACTCTTCAGTCTGCCACAAGAAACATTACTCTTCATTTAGTCTGCCACAAGAAACAGCAACATTAAAATCATGAACTCAAATGTCATTGTTTTTTAAAAAAAAAAAACAATGACTGTAACAGTGCGTAAATCAGACCTTTCTGTAACGCTAACGTTAATAAGCTTAAACGAAATAAAGAAATAATTGTGTAGCGGAGTATTTTTTGTACACAGTGCCGCGAACTGTCAATCACTCCTGTACGCGTGCATCACTGTCCTCCTCACAGCTGCAGCAACTTGCGCTCTCTCTCTTCATCAAGCTTTAAAACAAAAAGGGGACAAAAAGATCATATTGTCTTTGTGCATAGGCTATAGATTAATTAGATAAATGAATATCTAAATTTGTGCCTTGCCGTCTACGGTATTTTTTTAGAACTTAGAAAAAAGATGCTGCAGCCAATGAACAGCCGGCGGGGGCTACAGGACGACTCAACCTCCGCAGACAGTTTTTAATGTTTATCAGACAATAAATACTCAAGATTTTGCTTTAGTATAACTCACAACGAGTTTCACACACCTTCTCCGGCCACGTTGAGTTGTTGACACTTAACAGTGGGAAAAGCGACACATGCGCTATTCACTTGTATAACTTAAGGGTGAATGGGTAATGTAGTTTCTGCTCTGGGTGGGATGAATTAGGAAGCTTGCATTGTGAAGGGCGCTCTGAAAATCGGCAGTGCAGGTGAAAGATTAAAACCTCTATTAAAACAGATGTCCAAATGAGCGTACCGGTACGCTACAAGCACGTTCTGGGCGCACGGAGAGGTGGCGGTACGCTCAAGAGCTATATTTGGAAGTGGCGGTACTGAGTACTGGTGCATACTGGCCCACTTAAAGCACTGGCAATGACTATACTTTGGAATTTTTTTGCAGTCCACTTAGAATTCAACATGGAAATCATTTTTGTTTTTTATTGGCATTGATTGTTTTGAAATTCAAATGGCACTTACATGCCTGTGTTTTTATTTCTGTAATAAATATGGCTTTCAAGCCAACAGTTAATTTGGAGAATATTGATGGTTTATTGCAGGTATGTTGTTTACATGAGAAAATCTGTGTTACAAGTTAAACAAAAATTCCAATAAACAATCATATTTTGAATTTAAATAGTTTCTTTGTCTTGAGTTTACATTAATTATTTACATTTTACATTTACATATCCAAAAAGTTTCAGTCTTTTAATTGCGATTAATCGCGATTAATCGCGATTAATTTTAAAAAATTGTGCGATTAATTAGTTAATTTTTTTTAATCGATTGACAGCACTAATATATATATATATATATATATATATATATATATATATATATATATATATATATATATATCTTCAAGTGCATATGTGCGTGAAAAAAAAATATATTTTCACAAAAATAAAAAACAAATAATAAATAATATGTCCGTGTTTATAATAATTATATAAAAATGAACGTTTATATAAATAAGCTAATCCTATTGCTGACAGCAACCAATTATATTTGATTTGTAAAACAGATGTTCACATAAATCACGCTGTCGTTGATGAGTAACCATAACTGAACTGAATTACGATAAAATAAATCATAATGTAAAACAAAGTTCTTGTCACGTGAGATAGATTAATTCAGTCAGAAGGCTATTGTCAGTTTCAAACGATAAGGCCGCATGCCAACGTTTTATATATTTATATATAGGCCTATTTATATGAAAATAGTCTGTTAACATTGTCGAGTAGTTTTGATAGAATGCAGAATGCAAGTCCATACAAGTCCTATTTATATTTTAATGCGTCAAGGTTAGACTGCGAGAAAGCAACTCAATTACAACTGTACATTAATGTAACAAACTAACCAGTTGGCTATTAGCCCACTTCTGATTTGGTACCATCAGTTTGACGTTACAGAGAAGTGGAAAAATACGAGTTTCCGTTGGTGGTGATTATGACAACTGCTAACAAAGTGTGGATATTTTGTACATACTATAACGACAGAGTCTGTGATTTGTGGAAACTAAAAGAAATCGCATTAAGTGTTCTGGGCTCCTCAGAGAACCGGACACAGGAAGCGCGTGATTAATCGTTGACAGCCCAACATTGCCATCTTATGGCCACAAGTGGAAACATATTATCAAATTATAGATCTAAAAACTAAAGACATTGTCTTTTTACTTTATTATTATTATTATTATTATTGTGAAAAAAGTTAAATATGTCCAGAATAGTTATCATATTTTTAGTGACAACGACATGAATTATAATCCATGTTGGATTTTCATTTTTAGATTTTTAACAAAATATAAGTTAAATGATAAAATGCCCCCAGCCTGCCCCCATCTACAGCAAAATTACAGTACAGACAAGTTTAGCTTAAAATTAAATAGAATATAATCAATAATTATAAATTACAAAATTATAGCCTAATTGAAAACTATTTTTAGCTGATGCTAACTGGCTAACTAACTACCTAATGCTAAATTGAGGTAATTTTTAAATATAAAGCCTAATATTTTATTCAGCCAACTAGTTAGAATATATTTGATGGAAAAACAAAGGATCTGATGTTCAGAACAGAGTATGACTAACTACAGTAAGTTGTGCCCCCTGAGGGCGTTTTACCCCGTTAAATTTTGATGAATGATGTCATTCTCATTTTCTTAACACATACTCCCTATCTACAGGCCTTACTGTTCTCATATCATATATAACTGTGATGTTCTACAAAACACCTTTTTTTCTTACTGCTGAAGAACAGTCTGTTTTCTCTCAGGTACATCACCAGTGTAAGCTTTACGGTGAACACTTCTACATCACTCTTGTCAATGTACTATAGAGTCTATAGTTAAAACAAAATGTATCTTGACCCTGTAGTGGTTATTTTGAAAAAAGAAAAAGAAAAAAAAAACATAGGGGGTTGTTTTTCCCCACTCTACCCTAACAAAATATTTTGCAAAACTGTCCTTATAAAAAAATCAGATTTAACTGTAATAGTAGACTTATATTCTGGTTCCGTGAGGAAAATGTACCTAGGGCTTATCTGGCCTTTCCAAAATGACAGAGTGCTTTGTACTTGGTTTCACATGTATTCTCTCTCTCTCTCTTTCTCTCTCTCTCTCTTTTACACAAAGGTCGGAGTTCAAGGCTAACTTTGATCAAAAGGATGGAGAGGGGTTAAAGGGTAGCACTCTTTGATTTGCTAATGTTTCTTCCATTCTCTCTTCCTGCTCCTCATGCTTAAACAAGTTAAAGTGCTCACACAAGAAAAGTGTATAAATGCTCACATCTGCCTACACCAAGACACTTCACACTGTGCTCAAATATTGTGGGAGGATGCATATACCATGACGGTTTATTGCATTTATTGAATCAGCAAATGAGTTATGTTAAAAGAATATAGTTAGGACTATGATGACTGCAGAGATTAGGGGCAAACAGTAACTCTATAAAGGAGAGAAGGGAAACGAATGATCTTCAGACCTCTGAAAGATTTTGAGTGGTCAGGAAATGTGTGCATATCCTGTCTGTGTCTCTTCATCAGATGTTTTGATGGTTTCAGCAGTCTGACGTTACCTCAGCACTCTGGTGTAGGTCTGTTTGATTCATCACAGGTGGCTTTAAGAGCCCTGTAGGTCTTATTATGCTTCAGAAAGGCACTTAAAGAAAGCCAGGACAAAAGTTTAATAGTTTAGGTTTAGATTCATTCTGACATTCAGAATCACATATAGGCATATTTCACTGAATTCAGCTGCAATTCAAACAGAAGTTAGCCTTCACAGAAGACACATTTATGCTGTATTTCTAAGGAGGATACATTCAGAATGTTAATAGGATTATTCTAACTAGCAATAACTAAGTACCAGTTTTTTTTTTACATCATGTCCTAGATTATAGAACTCAAGAGGTTTTAATGTTATCTCCAATAACTGTTAAACAGTCAATATTTAAATTAAATTTAAAAAAAGAGGCATTTTAAATGCTACAATTGAATTAAGATACCACACCATTGTAATATACAATATGAAAAATGGATATTCATTTTGAAGTTTGCTAAAGATAACCTTAAACAATTATAATTATTAATAAATAAACAATAATGTTTGAATTAATAATGAGTTCTTTTTTATATTATTAATATTTTGTATTAAATTAATAGTAAATATTAAATTATTATTATTTTCATCATCATCGCAGCTGGGTTTAAGAGCCCCTGTAGGTCTTTTTACGATTTAGAAAGGCATTGTGGAAGAAAGCCAAGATAAATGTTTCATACTTTAGGATTGGATTTATTCTGACATTCAGGTTCACGTTCAGACTTCAGGCATATTTTACTGAATTCAAACAAAGTTAGCCTTCAAAGAACATAATTCCACGTGTATGATGCATTAAAAGAAAATGAGGATAAATTCAGAATGCTATTAGGATTATACTCTCCATTTTCATTCAGATTTGCTTTAAAATGGAAAATAGCTTTAAAAAAACAATCTGGTGGTTTAGATAAAAAGTAACATTTTTGCAGATTAAAAATTCCACAAGCCAAACAGCATTCGTTTAACTATGTTAAATATATTAACTTAAACGCTTAGTAAAAAGAAAAAAAACGGCATTCGCAAAGTGTGCTCATACATTCTCGAATGTATTCATGTTCACAAATGCGCTAAATGACAAATACTGATGAGAATGAAATTGACTCTCCTCATTGGTCAGTGTTTATCCACAGCCAAAGGCACGTCCCACTACCGCCACTAGAGGTCGCACTAGAGGCATAGCGTTCATTTAAGCCTGAGGCCACTTCATGACACTCGATGCTGCTTTACAATATACTTTTGCATATCAAAACTCCCTAACTACAAATATATTTGTACATGGGTATATATTTCATATAGAACTTGATTCAATGCATACACACCAGTATTTAGCATCAGACAAGACTTTGGAGCATTGCTTTATGTTACATTAGTGCAAATGCAGTGGCATATATGTAAATATATTTTCTCTCAAAAAAAAACTAAACAAATCGAGAACAGAAAACACGGGCTACCGCTATTGAATACTGAGTGCGTGCTAGTGGATATGTGCTGATATGTGCCTACAGAGCATCACAGCACTATATTGAAGGGTCACATGATCACATTCAGGTTGGTTTTCCCTGGAGATTGTAGTTTTCGTAATAAAGGGTGGGGAAGAGCTGGTGTTTTGGTAGATCCAGATGTGGAAGAGGTGAAATTATTCTTTTCACCTCCGATAAGCTTTCTGGCCTCTGGATTCTGTGATGTTCTGGACGAGATGGGGACGACTGATTTTGATTTTATAGATGTCTAAATAGCATTCCGTATGTAATGTATGAATCAGTCACAGAGAGGGCCGACAGTATCCCATCAGACCCTCTGCTGTAAAACTGTCTTTTGGCCAATAGTGTGTGGAGTTGAGACTGGCTCAAGGCAGGTTTTAGTACTGGGAGGAGACACTGTCGTCTTTCAGCCCAGCCGTAAAGTCTGACGCTGAAGCGAGAGTGGTGTCGTCTTGCTGGGGAACCTGGAGAGTTGAATCTGATTCTGGATGCGTTGAAGGGTCCAGATCACCTGCTGGCTGTATTGGGGGCTCTTGTGGTGGGGCGTCCTGTGTTGGAGAGGCAGGTTGTGATGAGCCTTTTAGCTGGTTGTGACAAAGTGGGCAAGTCTCCTGCACATACAACCACTTCTTCAAGCAGCCGGCATGGAAGAGGTGACTGCAGGGGGTGATGACTGCTGACGTCATGTCCTAGATTCAAGAACAGAAGAGGTTAGTCATAAAAAAAAAAAAAAAAAAAATTATATATATATATACATAACATCATCACCATCATCATCATTAAAATGACAGTAAATGTAATTTACATGTAAAAAAAAAAAAGGTAAATAAATCCATTCACAAATCAATTTTCAATATAAGTCTATATTTATCCAATATTAATTCATACCAATAAATAATACAAATCAAATATCAGCTGTTCTAAGGTGTTATGAATATGGTTGTTAGGTGGTTGCTTACTGACCAAAGTAAAAGTAAGTCTACAATACTGTCTGCCAAACAAAAAAATATTAAATCCAATCCCTTGGAAAAGTCTTTTTTTAGCAAGCCACGCAATATTAGATATGTCCATGTATATAATACAAATGGTGTGGCACAGATTATGCGCATAAATTTAATACTTAGAGGATATGAACAATAGTGATGCACCCTAACTGAACCCACCATCAATCTACCACAGAAATACACAAGTAGACACGTGCTACAGAATGTACCTGGACATCCATCACAACACACAAACCCTCACATCCACACTCACACACACCTGGTAGCAGATGGAACAGATGTCATTGTGCTGCTGGAGTTGTTGGTGTGAAGCTGTAGGCAGGTTCTTGATCTTGTTGACAGCATCTCTGCGGAGCAGGAAACTCTGCCAGCCCAGCTGGGCCCTCAGCCACACGTTATAGTAAGAATGGATGAGTACGATGGTAGAGCCCATAACGGTCCACTCCCCGAACACAGTCTCCGACACGCCGTACGCGACCACGCACAGCGCAACCAGGAACTCCAGCAGCCTGTAGGTGCCGTTCACCCAGTAGATGACATCATCCATGTTCTCCACCGGAGCCTTGCTGAGCTCCTCCACCATGAAGAGCACGTAGATCAGCAGTGTGCCCAGCACCTGAGAGCCCAAGATTTTAAAACAGAGGGACAACAGCTCAATTTCACATTACACCAATCAGCAACTGTCACAACTCCTACACAACTGTAATAGGTTTTTTAGAGCCAGTGACTAGAGAGCAGGGTGGCAGATGGCCGATGAAATACTGATTCAAAAATACAAAAAATTATGTATGAATAATTTGTATTAATAACAGATTGGAAATATGAATATTGTTACTATAAATACAAATATAAACATAAAATATGACTATATAATTAAATATTACTGTTAATATTTTTTTGTTCACATTTTAAATATTTTTATAATTTGTATTTATTATAAATTATTGGCAACACTTTACAATGACTTTACATTTGTTAACGATGGTTTAACCACATTAGGTAACATAAACTAACAATAAAAATACATCTAAAGAATTTAATACTTTTATTTTCAACATTTACTAGTTAATTATTCAAATCAAAAGTTGTATCTGTTAATATTATTTAATGGAACCGAGCTGACAACTAACAGTGAACAGTTATATTTTTATTTACTAAAGAAAAAGTGATTTATGGTGAAGATAAATAAACCATGTGGATCCTTAAATGTAAAGTGTTACCAAATTATTATATATATATGCAGAGAGGAAATCATATAATACACTTTATGGTGTTGTGTCCTCTATTAGATCTGCAATTTGGATGGCTAATGTTACTAAAATCCATTCAAATCTCCAATATTGTTCGTCAAGATTGTAAGTAATAACATCTTGAGTACCATATTGAGTTACAATTTCTCCCATTCATTTTTTTCCCTCCGTTTCGGCTGCTTTATGCTGTATCTTACACTCACTAATGTAACCATCAGTACAGAGCTGATGCTGTGTGTTTTTGTGGGATTTCTACCTGTAGTGAGGTCAGAATGCTGGAGGAGATGATGATCAGAAGCCAGAAGTCCATGTGGAAGAACTGACAAATCATGTAGGACATGTAGGCTGGGAACACCAGCAGGAACAAGCACAGGCTAACCGCACGAAAGTGCTTCCATAGACTCCTGTTAGCAATAATGATTCAAAAATAACCAGAACACTAAATTACATTGTTCACTTATAAAATACATAAACACACGTCTTTAACAATCATGCTTATGTACTTGTCTCTGGAGGCTCCCAGCGCCAGCACTATGGGATCAGCAATTTCCAGCATAGACTGCAAGATGGAGGCCACTACGATGAAGAGGATGATGCTGAGGAGGAAGGCTCTGTGGATGACCTGTAGCTCAATCAGTCCAGTCTGAACAGCGAGGATCAGAAGAGTGATTCCCTCTGTCATGCCCCTGAGAGAGAGATTGCCATGGTCAATTATTTGATAAAAAAGTGCCATAATGAATCAAGTATGGACATCATGCCAAACTGTTCAAGACAGGTTCAAAAAGTTTTTGATTGTGGTTTTGTTTTTAAGTAATTAATACTTCTATGTAGAAAGAAGTTTTGATTACCAAAAGATTACTATTTTAAATCAACACTGTTGTTTTGAACACTGTTCTTTCTATTCCGCAAAGAATCCTGAAAAAAAGGTATCAGGGTTTCCACAAATATATCAGGGTTTTCAGTATTGATAATGACAATAATAATTATTATATCTTGAGCACCGAATAAGCATATTAGAATGATTTCTGAAGGATCATGTGACACTGAAGACTGGAGTAATGGCTGCTGAAAAATCAACTTTTTATCACAGGAATAAATTACATTTGAAAATCTATTAAAATAAAAAACTGTCGTTTTAAATTGTCATTACATTTCACAATATTTCCGTTATTTCTGTATTTACTGTATTTTTTATCAAATAAATGTGGCCTTTGTGACCATAAGAGACCCCCAAAACAAAAAATAAGATCTCAAATTATAATTATATTATTGATAATTTAGTAATAAACCACACAAAATGGCAACTGCAAGACAATAAAAGATACATTTGTACTTAATATTTTGTGTTGCATAAGAAAAAAAAAAAACTCGTAAGGGTGGGTATGTGATACCTGTGCACGGTGTTGTCATTCATGAAAGCTCTGTAGCCCTGCAGGTAGAACTTGCAAAGAGTGAGCACTCCCAAAGCAACGAACGACACTGTGAACACCAGGCCCAGCAGAGAGTACGGAGTACAACAGCACTCTGCAATACTGAGAAACATTTATAAATGAACCTGCTGTAAACCTTCATGAGAACAAAATCAATCAATCCAACATTTACTAACAGTTCATCAAATATTTTGCAGAAAAAAAAGATCAGTGACACTCTTATCCATCTATTTCTCTATTAAACTTTTTATTAAAATGCTCAGGAATGACAAGCAGGGCAGCCTGAACTTCGACTCACCTTGTGAGAAAAAGGAAGAGCAGCCTCTCTCTAGATGTTGGCTGGTCTCGTGTGCTGAGGTATGTGTAGATTTGCAGAGCAAACAGAACCAGCCAGAAACACATGAACAACACGGGCAGAACCAACTGATTCCACAGAGACATACCGAGAGCCAGCAACCCATAAACCTCCACCACCTAACAGATATAACAGAAAAGAGTTGAATTCTTTTTTCTTTGATTTAACACCCTCCAGTTTAAAAACTGCCTCTACTGTTCTAACCTGTGCAAGCTCCCGGTATGCTGTTTTGGCAAGATTAAACGGCACCAGCAGGTTGGAGGCCAAAAAGTAGATGACTTCCAGGCCTGTGAAAATCATGGCAAAGCGATTAACGAAAACGATAGTCTCCAAAGGAACCAGGCACAGTCTGGCCACCAGAGGGAGGAAGTGCGCTGAGAACAGCCAAATGCGCTTGGTCTGCATCACACAGGAGCATAAGGTACACACCACCAGCTGACCTATGCACACATAAACACAGAGATATAAAACAAAACATCTATTCATAATAGAATTAAAAATATGAGCAAAAATAAGATTACTATTAATACTAAACTGCAATATGATACTGAAGAGAAAAAGCACAAGACCTGAATCTAAGCCATGTGCTCCCTACTGTACTCACTGACATTAATGAATGCATCTGTTCTGGCTGGAGTTAATTAGGATCTACAGAATTCAGAGTAAAGGACCCAGCAGCACTCAAGAACTCAATATGCACACCAGTGAAATAGCAAGAAGTACACCAATGGGTGAATCTCACCAACAGGTGCTAGGGTTGTATTTCACCACAAAATGGAGAAAAAAAAGAAAGAGAAAGAGAGAAAGAAATATATATTATGCATAAAGAAGCCTATAAAGCATATTAAGTACATAATAATGTAAAAAATGTTTACATAATAATGTAAAAATTGATAGCCTGAATGCACTGTAAGTCGCTTTGGATAAAAGCGTCTGCTAAATGCATAAATTTAATTAAAATTAAAATTTTATATATAGAAATTAGGGTCCAATGTCAAAAGTTGGGACCAAATACTGTTATAGACAAATGTATTACTTTTTCTTTTTACATTAAAACCTTAATTTTTGACAAAAATAAACAAATTAATTAATTAATTGTCCAAAGACAAAAATTTTGGTTAATATATATTGACTTTTTCTACAACAATGAATTTTCTAAAACTTAACTTCAACAAACACAGCAATCACTATAACTAAAGACGGATAATTGAAGATGTAATATATACTCTTCTAGAGACCTTTTTAAAATATACATATTTTCTGTTATGTAAAAAAAAAAAAAAAACATTTATTAAATATATAAATAAAAGTACCATCAATAAAGCTGCCAGTATGATATGCACATCAAAACTCTGGATGACAAGCAAAAATACTATTTAAAGTTTTTTTTTTTTTTTGCCAAAATAAAGAAAAGAAATTGAAAAAATGCTGTAATTTAACAAAACTATAAACTATAACTAATGGGAGCTTGTTGTGAAGTGCTACTTTCCTAACTGATCCTAAATAAATATGATCTAGGCATGTTCTGGACAGTGAGATTTACCCCCTAAACCACATAAATGTCAAGCAAAACACAGAAAGAATAAATATACAGTAGTTGATGAGAAAGCAACTAAGTTAGAGGAAGGAACAGACTTATAAAATGCAGTGAAAGAAAAAGTGAGAGAGTAAGGGAAAGTATGACATATTATAGACAAGGGGAAGACCATATTTGTGAGAGAGAAAAAATAAAGGAAGCGAGCAGGAGAGGTTTTGACATTAAGCTGGCAAAGGATTGTACTCATAGCAAAAGTGATGAGGGGAAAATATGAAAGATGCATCACTGGCTTTTATACAGCGTGTTTGAGGGCAGGTGGCTTATGAGACGGGAACAAGGGTAAGAAATGCCTTGACATCTGACATCACATGCCGAGACATGCAAAACTACCCAATTCTTCCCAGAATGACACTACATGGGCACACGTTCAGACTGAATAAGAGCTGTAGTAAGTCAGTATGGGACTCGCACGTGACAGCAACCTGATTCAGAACGTTAAGTTTAAGTCAACTTGAAATCAGAACTGGCCCTGTTAAAGTCCCCTCCTACTAGCAGTGTAGCAAAGACAGAGATAGCAAGAATGTGCTTTTTTCATCTCTGTTTCCATACCAATACCCTGTTCCGCATCTGCAGACTTTGAAACAGGAGGAATATCAGAGAGGTTGCAATTGTATTATCAGCATTTCACTCCTGAATGATCGTGGTGACACAATATGGCCTTGCTTCATTTTTCATGAATTCAATTCTGTATTTTAGGCTTAATATTTACATCCTGTTTCACTCAGAAATTATTAATGTTAAAGAAGCAAAAGTGGTTTGTGAACAGCATTTCACATTGACTTTAAAGGCGTGATCATTAGAAGACTTACAGATGAGTGCAGTAGTGAAGCGGTTGATGGAGAGAGGCTCCAGGTACAGCGGGCCCTCATAGCCAGACTCCAGCTCACTGCGCACATAGTCCCTGAAACACAGAACAGAGACTTTATTCTAACCTCTCATAGTGTGGCATTCTCCCCGAGGATCTACTTATTGGCCGAGTCAGACAACGCTGAGCAGTGGGCCCAGTGGGCCCAAGTCCGTCAGTTTTTATCAGACTAGAATTCCTGAGAGAACAATCCCTTATATAACTCTTAGTTGAGTCCCACTGAGCACAAAAACAACTACCACTGACATTCAGAAGTATAAATTATCCTTTAACCTTATCTAAGGGGTTTTTAATAAAGGGTCCGCAACCCCTAAGGGCTCTGCAGCACTCCGGCAGGGGCTCCAGCAATCATTTTTTTATCTAAAACTCATTTTTGTGTGGGGAAAAAGATCCCAAAACTGCATAAAGTTATTATTATTTTTTTTATTTTTTTGTGGAACACAAAGGTAGAATTTTATTAAAGCAGCGTAAAAGAGGTCCATAAAAGTTGTTCACTTTTAAAGCTCTGCAGTATATTTTGGTGAAAAATTTGATTATTGAAATGACTTTGCACATAACATCATCATTTCTTCTGGGGGTGACACTGAGAGATTAACTTGTTTAGAGGACCGAATGGATCTCATATATGACACACACATACCAGAATAAACATTTACAAAGCTTGCTTAAATTATTATCTGAGCTTGGCTCTGTTCAGTGTATGGAGGCAGAGAGGGAATACAGTGAGGCAGGTAAGTTATGAGCTGGCAGTAATGGCTTTGCCACACTTGGGTGATCTTAATTTGAGCAGCCACTGCTTTTTCAACAGACACACATTAGGCTGAGAAATGTGCTAAAAGCTCTCTCTTAATCTGACACTAAACAGCCAGCTGTCAAACGCAAAGCACCACACTATAATCGCAGACCCATGAGCATGGCAGAAGAGCATTTCTTTTTTTGCGCAATATCATTTAAATGTCCAAATATAAATGCTTATAAAAATACAGTATTTAGTTATAGTATATATATATATATATATATATATATATATATATATATATATATATATATATATATATATATATATATATATATATATATATATATATATATAATTATTATTATGTATAATTATTATTATGTAAAATGTGTGTGTGTGTGTGTGTGTGTGTGTAATGTATGTATGTCTGTATGTATATACATATATACACTCAAATTAAAAATTAATCATATCATAAACTAATATTCTAATTTAATCATTTAAATAATATACTAATACTAATACTAATACTAATAATTTTTTATTTTGTGTTCCATAGGGAAAAACAACATAGAGGATAAAAAGAAAGCAAGGCAAATAAATAACAGTATAATATAATATACACTACCATTCAAAAGTTTGGTGTCTGCAAGATTTTTTTATTATTATTTTTTTTTTAAGAAATTATCATTATTCAGCAAGGATACATTAAATCAATCAGTAAAAACGTTTAAAAATATATATACATATATATATATATATATATATATATATATATATATATATATATATATATATATATATAAATGTTCTTTAGAACTCTTTATTCTGCAAAAAATCCAGGGGGGAAACAATTATCAAGGTTTCCAAAAAAAATAAAACTGTTTTCAACAAATTATAATAATAAGACAAGTTTCTTGAGCACTTAATCACCATAACTTGGGAATCTTTGAAAAACGTTTACAAATGAAAATCTGACAAACCCATCAGTCCCATTTTTTAATTAACAAAGAAAAATATATTCAACTATATTGAATCAAACAGACTAAATCAAAAAGCATGATGGGTTTTCTCTTGGTTGAATGACAGTTTTTTTACTGGCTTATCAGGGTTGTAATGGTGGGAGTCCAAAACTCTCACCTTGAGATCTGGTGACCAGCAAACAGCAGCAGAGCCGTGAGCACATACAGGTAGAGCTGCACCAGGTGCTGTCGGGGCAGAGTGAGCAAAACCAGACTCAGAATGTAGCCTGAAAGAGAGAGGGATAAAGAATGGGACTGCTGTTAGGCCGCTATGCGAGGATGCTGTCAAGCACACAGAAGGGCTTCTGAGGGCACATCTCTCTCAATATCTCTCAGACCAGCAGAGAGAGTCCATTCACTCAGACTGTCAAAGGAAGTCCCAAAGCCAGAGCACACGGACTGAATTTGGATATTCAGTTCATTGATAGTCACACCTGCATGAAGAGTCTTTGGGTATGTTAGAACAGAATACAAGCATACTGTTCAGAGTGCAGAATATACCATATAGTACCAACCATATAGTAAATAGCATACTAAACAGCATTCAGTATGGACATATAAATAGTAGTACTACATTGCACATTTACTTTGCATTTTATTTTAGCTCAGCTAACAGTCTCTAAAATAAATATGGTTAATCTGAATTTTATCATTTGGTAGTCTGATGTGCATAATGAGTCAGATCATGTGAAAAAAAATCATGTTAGATATTGCTCTAAGTTCACTGAAAACCGAAATCAAGCTGATTGTGAAATTTACTAGCATACGTAGCCTATATCATTGATGTATAAGATAAATAATGCTGACATTAAGGCCAGCACCATTTCAAATGTGACTTTTACACAACAGTAACCTACATTGTAAATCTGAAATTGACAACTAGTCTATTTTTGGTCTGCTATTAGAAAAATCCCTGTCTCTTTGGAGCAACACTACTGTGTTGGTGTATGAATCGGTGTTTCTGAACAAATCAATTGAGTGAATGATTAGATGACTCACTAATACACACAGTTACATGTTTCATTGTTAAATGAATTGGTTTTTTTTTTAAGTAAACAGGTGAGTCAATAATTCATTCACATCAAAAAGTCACTACCTACTTAGCATAAAGATAAAGTAACCTGCAGAAATGGTCACAGAGTATGCTCAACATAATGCACTAACACACAGACTGACGGGAGTTCACTGACGGTCTTTTCTGAAAAGCACAAACCGAAACAAGTGGAGTGATACAGCGCTGTTGGACTGGCACTCTTCGAGCGCTGATTGGCCAATCATATTAGAGGACTGGAACTAACTGTTGTTTATTGTACTGTATATTTTTGTCGCTGGATTAGATCATCCAGTTACTTTAGGCATACAGAAAAAGTGCGGTATAAACAGGTTGGATGCTGTTTTGAACCTTTGTTGTGGTCATCATTGAGAAAACACAAAAGTGGAGGATATAGAACGTCAAAGTAAGCTGACGACAAACACAAATTCAAAATGAGATTTAGATTATTGGAATGTTTGCATAAGACATTTATCTAATAAAATGGCTGCAACATTTCCTGAAAGAAAGGTGCTTTCAAATGTAAATGCATTCAGTATTAAACGTCATAATGAACAAGGGTATTGTAGTACATGATTCAGCCTTCAGTCTGACATTCACTGGCTCACGCTGACGTTTGTGTGTTCAAAAGAGTGTGAGTAGACAGGATGAAGTGGGAGATTAAGGCTTTTGCCATGCACAGATTAAGTTCTTGTTACTCCACTGCCAAACCCTCTTGATCCCTCCTGTTACGTAACGGTTTATCTGACGTTCAACACTCATCCTCTCACTTGCTCCTCCAGTTCACTTCTGCCGTTCAAAAATAAAAAAAACATGGGCCATTCTCCAATGTCTAAAACACAGCGGAAAAACAACGCAATGGAAATATTCTACTTGTACTAAAGACACAAAATTTATCTCAGTATTGATTAATGTGAAGCACGCTGGTACACTAGCTTGAACCAATGCAATTACCTGGGAATAAAGTTAGCTCTGAAACATGAGGAAGCTCTCATCCGATTGAAAAGCAGAGGACTTTGCCATGTTTGTGGATGGATAAAATGTTGAAAGAGGGCTCATATTATCCATAGGCAGTAAAGATGGAAAGTGACATCTTGCTGACAGTAGATGTTCTCCTTTTCTCTATTGTATCTCCGCTGTAGTACCTTCAGCCAAACCAAACTCACTGTAATTTATCTGCTCCTATATGTATCATTAAAAAAGATTGGATGGACAATGCTCAGTTTCCTCAATATAATGATAGGGCTAAAGCCCAGAGTATATAGATATGGATTGTTTGAAAAAGCAGAGTTGTTCTGCAGAAATGTCAGCTCCTAGTGTTAGGGAAGGCCATCTGTATTAGTTCTTGGAGACTTGCAGTGTCATATTTTCAAACTGAATTGTTGTACAGACAGCACATATCTATTCTTTCCGCTTCAGTATAGTGCAAAATCCACAGGAGCTTCACAGGGCAAGGTGGTATTTCTTAACACTACTACAAACCCAGCAAGCCTGAGATTAAAAGAAGTACACCAAAATTTCTCCTGAAAGCAGCACTTTTCACCTGTGGGAGCTACGGTACTGTACTTTGACTCCATCCGCCATTCAGCAGGGGGTCCGGAGGGTACCTTAGCACCACCAACACTGGACAAGTTGCACCTGCAAAACAAAGCTGCAGCCAAGAACAGGATCTGCTGAATCTCTATTAAATTGTTTTGTTTTTAGTGTAGTTCTTCTACTGTGCTCTAGGGTGTTCTCCATTTTGGGAATAAAACATAGATGGGCAGTAGAGTAATTTATACCTGTTTTATTAAGGGAAAGCATGGCTTCCTCTCACATAACCTCACTGCTTAATTGAGTTTGGATTGAGAAACAAATGTTTCCAGCTCAATCAAGTGTTCTAGGTTGTTTTGAACTATGTAACTTTGCACTTACTTTGTATATAGTTTAAGGCGAGCAGAGCTGAATCGAATGCTAGTTGTGTGTTTGTTCTATAGAAGAACTCTTGTTTTCCGTCTCTCCTTCTTTCTTTTGAACTGTGTATTACTTATTGTTGGACTAATGAATAACTTGACCGAAACTCTTTGCTCATCGTGCTGAGATAATTTAAGATCAGAGTTGCAACACACGCTATGTCTAGGGCTGCAATAAATTATTATTTTGATAATCGATTGATCTAACAATTATTAGAACGATTAATCAGCTAATCATCAATTATTTCACTGATTAATCAGTAGTTAAAATGTTGACATATAAAGGTAATAATTTCAGCCTTTGAAAATCATATTATGTAAGTCCAATTATTATATGATTAATTTATACAAATAAATATATATGGCACAAAAATGAGATGACAGAGAAACTCTCGTTCACCATTTATTTAGCTATATGAAAAAGTTACTGAATGACGTCATTCTGCCTAACATCTCCTTTTAAGTCATATGAACAAGAAACAAAATAAAGGTAAGTGATGAGACATTTTATTTTTGGTTACACTACTTTATACACAACATAATCTCTCTAAAAATAACTCACCGAGTTATGATAATCAAAATACTCCTGAGCTAGATCAAGCTTTGATCTCTGCAAACCAAACTATCACTTTAAGAATAAAATATATGATTTTCCCCACTAATAAAATGATTTTCTCATAAGCTAGCTACACACTGGAGAGCTGATTTATAACAGATAAAGTTGTAATTCTAACAGAAAGTTTAGAAAAAAGTTTAATGTTTAAAACTGCAAAGCTGCTTGTATTAAGGCTATCTATTAAGTCAGCTTCAGGAGTGGCTGCATTTGTTCTGAAGCGTATCTTCTTCTCTTGAATTGCAAAGGGCTGAATTACAGTCTTGCGCTATAGCTCCACATTGGTCAAACCGCATTATTGCAGACTCTACTTACAAGAGGTCATATGAGATCAAACGACTACTCGTCAACAAAAATATTTGTAGACAATTTTTATTGTCGACGTTGTTGATAATGTTGACTAATCTTTTCAGCCCAAGCTATGTTTTAAGGAAACTTGGAGTGCTGATAATTTGGAATATTTTTTCTATCGGACAATTGGATTATTTTTTTTGCCTTCTTCAGGACAGTTTGGACACTGTGTGATTCAGTGGTAAAAAAAAAAAATTAATAAAAAAAAAAAAACATTTCTATATATATATATATATATATATATATATATATATATATATATATATATATATATATATATATATATATATATATATGTATATATAATAACATTGTTCAGTTTCTTGCAGAGACCATTTTGTGAATTTACACATCAATGTATTATCACAAGCTGCAAGGTTCTATTTGGTTTTGTATGATTTTTTTTTTTCATGATTCCCATCCACTTCCACTATATGACTGACAGACTGCAACGGTTTGTGTTTAAAATGGTGTTCTACTAAAGAAACAACATCACCTACATCTTGGATGCCCTGGGGGTAATCAGATTAAATTTTTATATTTGGGTGAACTATCCCTTTAATACTCTGAAAAAGTTATGCATTTGCTATAATAGATACAGGCAGCACATTTTCACTGATTTCACTAATGTCTTAGTTGGAACAAATTAAGCAAATGGACAGAGATAAAGTACACTGGGTAAAGTCAATAGGGAATATGAAATAGGAAAAAAGATAAATGCAACTTTATCTCCAACTCCAACCTAACCATACCAATTATCCTGGGAATATTTTTTTTTTTATTAAAGTGGTATTGTAAAAGATTTTAACAAAGCACAGTTCCAGCTATCTAATTCACTGGAACCAAATTTTTCCTTTTATGCATAACAATGGAAACTCTTCCACTTACTTTTATCTAGCTATGCCTACTGTTAGTTCAGAAGATCATCAGCATTCTTTGAACCACACAAAAGGTTGATTCACGCTCCTTCATTCAAAGAAATTGGAGGAGTTAATGTTTAGTTGGCCCACAGTGTGCACTCAATCTTGGCAGAAAAAAAATATGACCATAGATTAAGTGCCCATAAGGAAAAGAGTGTACAAGGTTTCACTGGAGAAACACCAGTTCATTGAGTCCCAAGTTCAAGAGCTTTTGGAGAAATTAATTATCCCATCTCAACATGGGCATCACCAGAGGTTGTTGTACCAAAGACAAATGGAAGTTCTAGGTTTTGTGTTGATTATCGGGGTCTTAATGATAAGACACATCTAGATGATTACCCAATGCCACAAATTCAGCTTATTTTGGAGTTTTTACAAGGTGCCACTATTTTTAGCACCCTTGATTATAAAAGTGGTTACATGCAGTAATTGAGTATTGAGAAGACAGCCTTCATTACCTCCTCAGGGATATATACAATTCGTTGTCTCTCTTTTGGACTGAAAAACACCACAGCAACATTCCAAAGACTCGTGAAACACATGTTGATGGAAGCAAAGTCCCTTAAGGCAAGTCATTACACTAGACAGCCATTATTAGAATGCCTCATAGCCACGCGAGTGAAGTACCTTTATATTTTAATGGGAAAACATCAAATTCTCCAAAACTGTTTGCTAAGCTTATGAAATAAATTTCATATATGAAATCACAAATGAAATCTGAAAACAACTGTCTCATAAATTCTGTATATTTTGCTCAAATAGCATTGTAAAAGCTTATTTTTCAGGCTAGATGAGCCAGTTCATATGCACAGCCCTAAGCAGAGGTCTCCAGAATGCTGACTGTTTCTATAGCAACAGGGGCTTCTAATGGCAACTACAGTGACATGATGACTTATACCAATTATGGATTGGCTCTTTTCTCTTTTATTCAGAAGGCGGGCTTCCTTCCATAGAGCGCCATATTGAGTATTGCATTTATTCCCATTTAAAACTATATGAGTGACACATCTTGGTTATTCTATAGTATTTGAGGGAAGTGAAAGGAAAGTGCTGCATGGTCTATATTGATGACGTTGTCTATTCTAGTAACATCATTGAACATTCCCAGCACATTCAGCAGGTAATTTGCACGTCTTCATAAAGCAGATCTCACCCTAAATCTTAAAAAGTGTAACTTCATCCAGTGCTCACTTGCATTTCTCTGACATATTGTGACCCCTGAGAGAGTGAAAACTGATCCCGCCAAAGTCTCCGCTGTCAAATGTTTTCCTGTACCTCTAAAGGTCAAGGATGTAAAATGGTTTCTATGACTGGTTTCATCATTTTAACCTATGTTTCTCTGAAAGAGTAGCTCCATTACATGCACTGAAACAAAGTAATGCCAAGTGGGAATGGACTAAGCAATGCCAGCAAGTTTTTAAAGACATTAAAAAGGACAATTCAACGTTGTTTATGATGTTTTATCAAGGGGTGTCCATACTACCCCAGACATCCTACTCATCAGTACAGCCACTGAATCTACATCTCTACCATTCAATTTACTGCTTAATCTCTCACAAATAGCCATAGAACATAATAATGACACAGAAATCCAATAGTTAGCAACCAAAGTCAGAAGCAACCTACAGAAGATCTGACGAGAGTTCATTATGTGATAGAGAATGGATTTCTTTTTTGGAGTAAAAGCATCCCTCATCGCAAGAGGAAATTCTCACGAGATAAGGAACCTCATCTTATCTTATTTCTGAAAGAGTTCACCTCTCACCTTTTCAACTTTTTATGCAAACAATAGGGTGTAAATCAGAAGCTTACTATGGCATATCATCCTCAAATGAAGCTGACAGAGAAAGTCAACAGGAACTTAAAGCCACGATTGGTTCTTATGTAGGAGAAAAACACAAGCAATGAAATGGATAGCTGTCGGAATTCCAATTTGCTATAAACTCAGCATGGCACAAGAGAGTACAGTATTTTCACCTGCAGAGATAGCTCTTGGCCTATAATCAGAAAGGACCTTTGTAGTGAGCACTTCAAAAACCTCGCGATCCAGAAAATCCTGCTTATCCTACTTTGGCTCATCAAGAACAGCTCATTAGCATGATAAAGGAAAATGTGAAATGAGCCCAAGTAAAACAAGATAAGTACTACAACCAATGACACAGATCATGTGAATGTCAAGTTGGAGACGCAGTTTGGGTTTGTACCCATCCCTTGTCTAAAGCACATGATGGCTTCATAGCTAAAATATCACCTAAATGGAAAGGTCCAACTGTAATTAAAAACAAATTAGGTCCGCTAAATTACAGAATTTCTTTTATGGTTGATCCTGTCTCCATAGACTCTTACCATGTACAGAATCTTAAAATTTGTCACGATTTGGACACGTTTTTCATCAAGGGAAGGGATATGTAACTGACCATACTACGGTTACAATGTTTTGTGTAGTTCCTGTACTATAGGCTATAGGCTGTTCTCCATTTGGGGATAAAGCGTATATAGGCAGTAGAGTAATATAGACCTGTTTGATTAAAGAAAAGCATGGTTTTCTCACACATAACCTTACTCCTTAAAGGTGCCATCTGTAATATTTGGCAAAAAAAATTAAGTCATACTCCACATTCCATAACAGATGGGGGCAGTATGCCTCAATAAAGTGAACTGGTCTACTCTAGAGTAACAAACGAGAAACGGCATAGTCTCTATGCTCCGCCCCTACTTTCACAACAACACTACAGCCATAGCCGAAGCCTAACTGTGCGTTCAGACCGCCGGCGTCTAGAGCGTCAAAAATCGCTCTTGACGCTCTGCTCACGACGCTGCAGAAAGATTTGTTAGCGGTCAGACGCTCTAACGTAGATCGAATGCTTATTTTGTATTTAAAGCGGCCGCAAAGCAAACAAGCTTGTTGATCTTGTGCAGACTAACCACAGGGAGTTATAAGTTAACCTCATTAAATATTGTTGTGGACAAAATATTAGGATCCTTTACTTAAAATGAACAATCTCAGACACCTTGGTCCACGTATCACTTTTAATTTATTTTTTATGTCCCTGTACGCAAACAGGGACACATCATAGATTAATACAAACGCTAAACAGCAATAATCAACCTGTCCTTTATTCTGCTTGGGAAATAATGTGCCAACTCTCAAGCATTCACAGTGATACACACGCAATTGACTCTTTTCACATGATTTCACGCCACACATACATTTTTTCACGCACAGAAAAACCAAGAAGCAAAGAGGACACGGAGACCAACAGACTAGACAGAGCAGGTTAGTTATGATATAATAAAATATGTAACGTTAAGTTATAGCTAGCTAATTATCAAACGCAGCTACGGTTAGCCATCGCTAACATGAGCACGTTTATCGAACAGCCTTCGATACATTTCTATGTTATAACTTCCCGAAAACAAATACACAAACATATAAAACAAACTTCTAGCGAAATACTAACAGCATCTTACTTACCAAATCAAAAAGAAATGTTGCAAGTTCGGAGTCGAACCTCATTTCTTTCGGGTGAATCAGTTGTCTCCAGCGATTAAAAGCAGTGTAGATGTTAATTTGATTTGTGATTCAGAGCGCGGTTGTTTCCCTGTAGCGGGTGGCGCTCTCTTCCCTGAACTGAAATGCTCAATGAATTTTCAATGAAAGTACTGGGCTGTACTTCCCACATGATTGACATTAGGTTCAGGCACGCCCACAAGCCGTGCAAGTTATTTGTGTATTGCAGGTTGGCTGGTGGTTATGTTGCCCGCATACCGCCTCCCATGGCCGAAACTGGTATTACGACACCTGCCGGGCCGGGTCTAGTAATGCTAATGCTAATTAAGGTTGATATCTCTGCAGCACTATAACTTGACATTTTTTTAATGACATCATCGCCCTTATTTCTTCTCATTCTTTTGATGCGTGTAGGTCATGTTATGGATATTTTTACCTAAATCTTTGCATATGGCACCTTTAATGGAGTTCGGCTTGAGAAACAAATGCTTCCAGCTCAACATGTAAGTGTTCTAGCTTGTTTTGAGCTTTGCACTTAGCATACTATGCATTTTGTAACTTCATACTTACTTTGTATATAGTTTAAGTAGCTGTAAAATAATGGGCTGTTGTTATATGCTAATGCTAGTTGTGTGTTTGTTTTGTAGAATAACTTTTTTTTTCTGTCGCTCCTTTTTTCTTTTGTACTGTGAATTACTCATTGTTGGACTAATGAATAACTTGATCAAAACACTTTGCTCATCGTGCTGAGATCATTCAAGATCATAGAGTTGCAACACACGCTATGTTTTAAGGAAACTTGGATTGCTGATCCTTTGGAATACTTTTTCTATTGGACTATTGGATTCTTTTGCCTTCTGCCATCATTGGGGTCTTCAATGTTCGTGTTCAGTGCCTTCTGCGGCTGAGAGACTTGTATTTATTCAAACGGATACGTTTTCTTTTACAAAGATTAATGACACACACAACAGTGATTTTCTTTTTGCACTCAAAGGACTTTATTGATTATTTGTCATGCATATACAAAAATGATTTGTGGTTTGCTTTATTTTTATATAAACACTTTAAAAAAGCATACTGTTTTCTGTGTGGTTTTCAGTTAAGGGCCCTCCCTTAAATTATATTTTGTGATTTAGCCCTATTGTGCATTCTCATGGTAAATATATAAACATATAAACATCTATTTCTGTTAATACAGAAACAGAATACACGCTCATCATATAAGAGGTCTTTTTAAGTCACTGAATGTATGAATTGCATTTTGATTGAATTATTAGATAGAATAAACAATGAGCATCATGTCATTGTTCCAAATTTCAATGTGAATTCATTCAAAACAGTTACTTTTTATTCTGTAAACTAGCTGTACAGTGTACAGATTCATTATTTTGCACTTTCAGTTTGCTGGGTTTTGTTTTCTGTTCTAGAGTCATTACCAGAAGTTGCCATTCTTATTGTAAAAACCCATCCACATGTAACCTCAAAAGCCTCCTCTCCAGGGTAAATATCAGCCACATGAGCAAAGTGCATGACCACACACACATACGAGACAAATCAGAGTCATCAGGGTTCGTTCCTTTGGGTACTACACAAATATCTGCTCCAAAAGCCAGTTTTCCTGGAGTCTGTGGCTTTAATTAAAGTTTATAAACCATTAAAACATGGGGTTATGTGGGTGAAGTTGTACTAAAGTCTCTTATAAACAAGACCAAATGAAACCAAAGAAAAAAACACACTCCAGAAGTCCGAAGGCCTTTCAGAAAAAAAAAACCTTAAACAATTGAGAAAGGGAGAAAATAAAAGTCATTCTCAAACATCAACACGGCATGATCCCTGTGAATAACTCATGAGATGTGTGTTTTGGGATGTGCGCAGTAGATGAATGGGAGCTGATGCTACGCTCCACTGAGTCTTTGTAAAACTCAGGACAGGGGCCTGAGAGAGACCATTGACCTGAATCAGTCGCCTGTCAGCAGGGTAAATAAACAGTGAGAAATAGGTCTGAATAGATTGTATTTATTTATTTTCATGTGATTTTTCTTTTGCATATGAGATTTTTTTATGCCAACTCATTTCAGTTTTTTCCATTCTCCACTCAATCACTCTCTGCCTGTGCCACCATTACTCAAATGAGTGACAATCTGGAGTAATGTGTTGAACCACCACCAATAACAATTGCAAAGAATTCAGAGACTTCTTTCCTGCCCTGAACTATAACAAACCACATTTTATGACACATTTTATGCTTTTCTGTAGTAGAGCATGGCATTTACAATGCTAAAGTCATGAGTTCAACATCCACAGAAAGCAAGAACTGAACAAATACATGTTTTAGAACAGCAGCATTGTAATGGTTTAGCCAACCAGATACAATGAGAAAATTCATCTTTTTTTTTTTTTCAAGGTTGTGATTTTGTATGAATGTGTACAAAGTGATCCATATGGATTAATATTTTTATAAAGTAAACATAAAGGTTCACCCTCTAGACCTAAAATTCAATGGTGTGTAAGTAGATTGTACAAAAACATATTAATAAGATTGTCCAAAATTCTAATTAATTAGCCACTAATTCAACAAAATATAAAATGCCAGAAGAGTTTTGATTTAGCTTTGCTGGGATTTAACTAGCAAGAAGGAAAAACTGTAAACTTATCTGCTGATGAAAGCCATTCATTCCCTCACAAAAAGTACCATAGTGGAGATGGTCATACCATGGTACTATGATGGCCATTTTAATGACACCAAATGACCACTTATTAATTTACCATTGAATAACCCAAATATTGTCATGTAAAAATGTGTCACTCACCCACATAGTGAAGGTAGAGGGCCAGGTACTTGTACTGGAAGAGTGGGTTGTTGTTGAGGCTGCTTCTCTGGATCTTCTGGAAGAAGGAGCTGACATCCCAGCGGTACAGCACCTCTAGTAACATGATACTGGGGACCCGCAGGCCCACATTCAGCACCGCCTCCACCCTCTCCTTCACAGCCATCACTCCTGACTACCGCCAACCACACGCAATTCAATGGCACTATCACACACCAGCACTGCACTGATACGAGATAGAGAGACACAAACAGAGATAGAGAGAGAGGTTCATGACAGTCTGTCAGTTAAAAAAAAGGTGTTGTCTGAAGACAAGCTCTATAATCACAAGAGAAGCCCTTAAATCAAGACCAAAAAAAACTGATTCAGATAATTGTTTCTCGACTATACAGCAGAAAATACAAAAAGTTTGTATGTAGAGTGTAATTAGGCAGACTAAATATAAAATTCAGCAGCATTGTGCACTGAAGTTTAATGGACAGATTCAAAAACAAGTATTACATATTACAGGTTTTACATAACCTGTTTGTTTCATTAGGGCTGCTTGTTTTTAACACTCACACAAAACACAGCACAGACAGAGCATAAAACAGTCTAATGTATACTATAAACCAGCAAATAATGCAAATAACTTGTTATTAGTTTCCACAAAACTATAAGCAGCAGCCTTATAAACAAACAGTTACATAATGCTAAATGCAATTCATCTGTTTTGCACTCAGTGTGCTAAGTATACACACTTCTGAGGGAGTCAGTTATGTCAATTCATGTCCAAGTCAATCTTTGTAAATTCGTTTGTAAAGTAACTTCTGTGGGACATTTTTTCAGACCCAATAGTGGCCTGTGTTTGCGCAAAATTTGTCAGTTAAAACGTCTAAATCTAGGCCTATCCGGGCACTATTTTTGTGAAACACTTGTAATATAAAGTGTTAAATGTGCAAAAGTAATAAGTAGGCTACAGTACAATATGTTTATATTTTTAGTTTTAGTTTACACTAACTTTTGTGATTAATTAAACATTTCAAATCCCTTAAAACGTCAAATTTTCTGTAAAAAATAAAGTATTTTATTTTCCCAACTTGTTTGGATTTCCCTTGGGGGCGGGGTTCAAGCTTTATATAAAATATATATATATATATAGGCTAAAAAAGAGGTAGCTCAGCACCTCGACCCTAAACCCCGACGTTTCGCCCCCTGATAATGTATTTTCTAATGTTAGATCCAACGGGAACTGTCGAAATGATCTACAGTAAACCCGAGCTCATTGAAAATTCATTGTGCGTGGCTGATCGCACTGTTGCAGTACTAAATAAGCGCGTCTACACAAATAAATTCATTTTCCGTCCTACTGAAGTGAATAAAAACAACAGCGAATGTTGCATTATTGTTGTCTGTAACGTTACATTGACGCGATGCTGCTTTAACACGTTATGATATCCAGTTGTAAACGTCTTTATTAACAGAAACCCTGCACGGAAATATAATCAAGAATCTCATCGCACGTTATATATACTAACATTTGGATACAGCCCGCGGATATCTCTCTCTCTCTCTCTCTAGAGATGCTGCTATGAACTGTGGTGACCTCGGATAAGGCATGCCCGGATCCCCCGCTCAGTAAGCCGCAATTTAACGGAGACCAAATAAACATTCAACTTACACGATTATGACTCTCGCAAGTGCTCGCGACTACGATGTCCGACCTTTATTCTTCTGTCGGATGTCAACCATGTTGACGGAGGAATGAATGGAGTGGTTGGCGGTCTCAGGGAAATGGCATTCCTACCGACGCGGCACCGGGACTCGTATCACATCATCCCGCAGCCATTACAGACTGCCACAGTGATCGGTACTGAGCATGTGCGCCGCGGAGAGCGGATTAGCGAGAGCCGTGGCATCTTGAGGGCACAGCACACGTTGAAACTGAAAGAAAGAGAGGAAGAGAGGGGGTCGAGAGGTGGAATGATAAGGAGTTAGAGCAGACGACTCAGCATTCACAATGACAACTGTGCTATAAAGATTAAGACCGCTATAATTAACCAGATCACTGGCTGTGAATAATAATAATAATAATAATAATAATAAATGTATAATCGACTTGATAATTAGGCTATCTATCTGTAATACTGCCGCTGCACATCTCTCTCTTTCTCCCTCTCGTCTTCTGGAGTTGAGAGAAGTCATACACTACAGTGCTTAACAACCACCACATAATTTGCCACAGCTGCCCTATACTATATATATATTTCTGTAATTTTTAATCAACCAGTATGTGTAAGCTCTTTAGTCACAGTAGATAGCTAGTGTTTCTAATGATAAATTAATGCTGTTAATAAAAATAATAACAATAATATTAATAATGATGTGGTTAAAAACTGATTACCTCAATCATGCTTTATGGGGAATTATCATCTCCAAACCCCTAGAAATTTCTCCTCTTGTGATGAAGCCACAGCTGACTCAGCTATTCACTCATGTTGACTTGAACTTCCCTCCTGTGTAAACATTAAGCATCATTTACAGAGTATTATGTAGCATTCAGGGAATATACAGTAAATACCCATTCAGTAATAAAATACAATAGGTCACATGTTAAACCACAACAGTGTTAAGTGAAAACTCATTTGCAAAAGTACTGCTAGATACTGCTGACTAAAAGAGAAACAGAGAGATCACTGTAGACATTTCAGACCTACTAGCCATTTCCATAAAATGACCATACACAACTTTTAGTGAACAGTCTGTTTATTATAAAACAGAATGTGAAAGAATACATTTAATTACGTATTTTATTAACATAGTGTGTCTGCTACATACAGGCTGTAAATCATTTAATTATAAGCACGTGGAGGTTTCCGTGAACCTACAACAGCACATGTCCCAGAGGGAGTGAGCCAATATTCTCTTTTAGTCTCTATACTTCATAAGTGGGTCAGCAATCTGTACCCTGTTCACTGTCTCCCATAAAGATGTTGAGGAAATGCTTCTCAGATCAAAGTTTTTATGTCACACTTGCCCCCGAAAAAAACTCTTAACTCTGATAAGGAGGGACAGTGGCCTTTTCAATACATTCTATATGTCTCAAACTTATAAACCTCCCTGGATGAACAAGTCAACTATTTAGCCAGAAATATACTTAAGAATACACTTAACCCGGGAAATACACACACACACACACACACACACACACACATATATATATATATATATATATATATATATATATATATATACATATATACTCTGTGTATTTATACAAACCATATTCCAAAAAAGTTGGAACACTCTACAAATTGTGAGTATAAAAGGAATGGGATAATTTACAAATCTCATAAACTTATAATTTATTCACAACAAAATATAGATAACATGTTGAATGACATTTTGAAATGTCATGCCAAATATTGGCTCATTTTGGATTTCATGAGAGCTACACATTCCAAAAAAGTTGGGATAGGTAGCAATAATACGCCGGAAAAGTTGGAGGATCAATTTGCAACTTATTAGGTCAATTGGCAACATGATTGGGTATAAAAAGAGCCTCTCAGAGTGGAAGTGTCTCTCAGAAGTCAAGATGGGCAGAGGATCACCAATTCCCCCAATGCTACGGCGAAAAATAGTGGAGCAACATCAGAAAGAAGTTTCCCAGAGACAAATTGCAAAGAGTTTCAAGTTATCATCATCTACAGTGCATAATATCATCCAAAGATTCAGAGAATCTGGAACAATCTCGTAAGGATCAAGGCCAGAAAACCATACTGGATGCACATGATCTTCTGGGCACTAAGACGGCACCATTGCTGGCTAAAACTCTATAGGTCAATAAAGAAGCCATATCTAAACATGATCCAGAAGCACAGGAGTTTTTTCTGGGCCAAGGCTCAATTGATATGGACTGGCAATATGGCAAAGTGGAAAACTGTTCTGTGGTCAGACGAATCAAACTTTGAAGTTCTTTTTGGAAAACTGGGATGCCAAGTCATCCGGACTAAAGAGGACAAGGACAACCCTAAGTTGTTATCAGTGCTCAGTTCAGAAGCCTGCATGGTATGGGGTTGCATGAGTGCGTGTGGCTTGGGCAGCTAGGTACCATCAATGCTGAAAGGTATATCCAAGTTCTAGAACTACATATGCTCCCATCCAGACGTCGTCTCTTTCAGGGAAGACCTTGCATTTTCCAACATGACAATGTCAGACCACATACTTCATCAATTACAACATCATGGCTGCGTAGAAGAAGGATCTGGGTACTGAAATGGCCAGCCTGCAGTCCAGATCTTTCACCCATAGAAAACATTAGGGACGTCATAAAGAGGAAGATACGACAAAGAAGACCTAAGACAGTTGAGCAACTAGAAGCCAATACATGTATTAGACAAGAATGGGACAACATTCCTATTCCTAAACTTGAGCAACTTGTCTTCTCAGTCCCCAGACATTTGCAGACTGTTATAAAAAGAAGAGGGGATGCCACACAGTGGTAAACATGGCCTTGTCCCAACTTTTTGAGATGTGTTGATGCCATGAAATTTAAAATCAACTTATTTTCCCCTTAAAATGACACATTATCTCAGTTTAAACATTTGATATGTAATTTATGTTGTATTCTGAATAAAATATTAACATTTGAAACTTCCACATTATTCTGTTTTTATTCACAATTTGTACAGTGTCCCAACTTTTTTGGAATCAGGTTTGCATATATATATATATATATATAAAATAGTTTATTAATTGTCTGGTTTGTGATTATGAGAGTTTAGAATCACAGCTGATCAGATCAGATTAATTATTGGCGTTTCCCTTTCATGTACTTATTTTATTATGCCTCTTTTATTATTTACTAGCTTTAATTAATGAATGGCAGGTTTTTTGGGGCAAGTTCCTCAAAAGTCAGTGATGCATCAATTGTGTAATTTCCAAAAACCCAGCACTTGTGTTTTTTACAATTGGCAAGTCATAGTGGTTAAGTGTCACTCATGGTATGTTTCACATGTGTTTTCCCCCAGACTTCAATAGAGGACTTGTTTTCACAAAACACTTGAACAATCATTGATAATTTGGTTTAGGTGGTGCTTTTGATCTCATGCCCAAACTCTGTTGACCTTGGTGGAATAGCAAGTCGCTTTGCTCCACATTGAGATGTGACAGTAATTCCTGTCTTGGGCAGTCTTATGTGTGATCTACAGAGTTTTTGCACATAATTAGGACCCTAACAAAGTCCAAACCTTTCAATGTGTGTGTTATTTCGCAAACTACATGCTACATTATAGTTCACACTTGGTGAGACATGACATTAAATAACATTTCCTTAATTTAAACATGCAATAAAGACAAACTGAATTATGAGATTATTGATGTTTTATATCTTATATAACCAAGTAAAGACATCAGAAACATTGAAATCTTAATAAATACATCTAACACAATATGTACTACAGATATAAATAATTAATTTAAGAGCACGGTAGTGTTATTTATACTATTACATTAACATGTATAGATAAATACATTATTACAAAAACACATACTATGTGTACGTATTTAATAACACAGTTTATGACCAAAGAAGGTCTAACAGAGTCAGTCATTGTTCATAACTACAGAAAGGATCATAATGTTTTAATAAATTATAGCATTTTTAACTATTTCATCTCCTTTGCGTGTTGTGTTTTCTGGTTTTGCATCTATAAATGAACAGAGATATTTTGTATCACATGTGCAGAAAAAAAACATTCAAAAAGCAATAAGACCATTTTAATGGGGGTAAAGCAAATGTTTTGCTATGAAATTTAACAAATGTTAAATACTGTACACATACTTACTGGTTCCAGTCACTCCATGAGGAATTACAGAATTCATCCCTCGCTCTCACACACACCGTCATCCCTTTTGTCACTGGCAGCTGCTGACTTTGTGTGAAGAAAATCTGAGCAAAACAAATATTAATAGATTACCAGGTCTGGCTAAAATAATAATACTTTTAATAGTTACAATTTAAGTCTTGCTTTCACAGAAATAAATTACATTTTAAGAAACACTAAAATTTGAAAATAGTTTGTAATGATTCTAATAATTTTCACTAAATGGACCCTAATTATTTCAAATGTAAATATTCCAAACACTCTTTTGAGCAGTAGCGTGTAGAGTTACCTCCTGTGAGTTCAGTTTGGAGCAGTCACAATTGTCATGTTTCCGACAACGAATCTCTTTCACTTGGAATGTAAGAGGGAAGTAGGATGATGGTGTGCTCCAGGAGTGGGGATATTTGACCTCTATGGATGTTTTATTGATCAGTCTAATAGGCACCATATCAGGCCTCACTAAGAAGTGCAGAAATAGATTGTTTTTATATTCAAATGAGCAAGCATTCAAAATTCAATATTCTAAGACTCCATCTTAGCGATTTTTGAGAGCTCACCGATATCCATGATGTAGAACTTTGTATTGTAGGATTCAACAACAAAGCTGCTTCTGAAGTATATGGTCAGGTTGATACGCTCCACTTCTTCGGCATAGGGACAATAGTCATGGTCTAAGCATGTGACAAATCCATTGGAATCCAGAGAACAGCTGATGTTGCTTCCACCAGGGCTGGAACAAAATCAGTCAAGTGTTTGTTTGTTTTGTTTTTTTTACATTGTTGCAGATTGGAAACTCTAAGGTAAGATGGAGAAACTTACCGTGTGGCTTTGATATGAGCAACATGGCCGTTCCTATTTCTATCCCATTTCCAATCACATTTGAAGGAACCTCCATAGTTATTAGATGAACAATCAATGTAACCTTGTTTGGTAATTCAATAAATAAAAAAATAATATTAATCATAATGAAATAAAATATAATCATATAATCCAATTATGAAAACCGAATTTAATCAAATAAATAAACAAATGCATTTTATAAATAAAAAAAACACTGCGGTTCAAACATTGGGGGTCAATTTATTATTATTATTATTATTATTATTATTATTATTATTATTATTATTATTAAGAAATTAATACTTTTACACAGTCAATTGATCAAAAGTGACAACACAGATATATGTATTTATTTATTTATTTAATTAATAAATGTAATCTATAAATTAATTAATTTATATTCAGAATTTATAATGTTACAAAATATTTATCATCCAAATAAATGCTGTTCTTTTGAACATAATATTCAAATATTACGTATTTTTAAAAAAAAAAATTAATAAAAATTAAAACATTAATAAGCAGCATACTCATTTTCAAAACTGATAATAGGAAATGTTTTTGAGCAGCAATTCGGCATATTAGAATGATTTATGACTGGAGACTCACTGTTTATAATTAATTAAAATACATTAAAATAGATAACATTTATATTGTAATAATATTTCACACTTTTACTGTTTTTACTCTTTTTTTTTTTTTGCCAAAAAAATTAAGTCTTGATGAGTATTAAAAAAGAAAAAAAAAATCTTACTCCACCCCCCCCCCCCCAAATATATTTTTCAAACTACATGGTAGAAATAAATAGTTTATTGTAAAATGTTTCTCTACAGAATGCTTGAAACTTACAATTTTTCAAACTAATATCATGACAATTTTACACAGTGTAAAAAAGGGTTGTACCTTTCTCAGGCGTATTCTTGATAAACTTCCTGTAGGTCCACTGAGCCAGCACCAGTGTGTGGTTTAGGTAGGATCCCTCACTACTGAAACAAGAGTAGTTGCCCCCCATCCACCCCTCTACTGTGAGGACAATCCTGTTTCCTTGGGCATCAAGATTTTCATAGCCGTTTTTGGTCCATGTAATATTTTCCCTTTCATAAGCCTCTCCACAGATAAGAGGCACGTTTACATCCTCACCTACATTGGCATTCACCACAAGCACTGATGACAGACAATTGAAAAACAAATGAGAAGTGTATAGCAAATTTAACAATATGAGCCCCAATACAAATAAAATAAATGATAGCAGTTTATAAGTATGTTGTAGAAATTTTACACAGAAACACTTCTTTAGATACGATTCAGACAAACGAACAAACCATTTGGTTTAAGTGTCCAGTAGCTCTCTTCTGTTTTGATGGATCCATCAGCAGAGGACTGGAGAAACAACAACGCACTCAATAAGAGAAAAAACATCTGTTGGTGAAAAAAAGAGAAACGTTTATACTGCAATTATACGCTTAATCATCGGTTCTCAGCTGTTGCTGCAGGTCTATTCTTATAAAGCGAGAAATCAATGCGAAATGCAAAGAATAAAATGCAGCTAACCATTTAGTCGTGCATTTAGGAAAGCAAAATTAATAGACTTATCAACTTCTAAAAGAGACAGGAAAATGTTGTATCAAGTTAATTCATTTGTTAAACTGGTAAATCATACTTCACTTGTTTATACATGCATAAAATTGTCAGTTTTCATGTCATGTTAATAATCTTACTTATTATTGGGCCTATGCAGGTAGTGGTAACCTAGGCTAGGCTATGGAAAATTGGTCTTAAAATTAGTTTTGTTTATTTTATTTATCATTACCATGTATAAACTGCATATATATATATATATATATATATATATATATATATATATATATATATATATATATATATATATATATATATATATATATAACAATTATTGAGTGATTCTTTTCATTACATTATAAAATGAGTTGGAAATAAGTGACTTACCCTTGATCACTCAAAAATCCAGAGATTAACCTCCACTACCAGATTGATGTTGCTTTAGTGTTGTGTTTTTTATGGCAAGCTTATAAGTACTGTATCAGGAGGGCAGAATTTCCCTTGGGCAGAACAAAAAGGACCAATGCACATTATAGAGGAACTTCAAACTTAGCTGTTCTCAGATATCATCACTAATTCTCTCACTTCCACTGAGCCTTCTCACTGTCCTCTCTCTTCTCTAATATCAGGCTATTTATATACAATCGCACAGCCCATTCAGAATACTGTGATTATTTACTAGATTGTATTATATTTGGACAGGAAAAAAATAAGATATGAAATTGCTAATTGGTTTTCAATGTGGACTTTGTGAAGAATTCAGTCTAACGGGGCAGGAAAGATGTTAAGTCAATGTTTGTTTTCCAAAACCTCGGGGTATTTTTGTCACATGTTCTCATCTGAAAGTCAGAGGATGATTTACCTGGTTGCGTTACTTTTTTTGATTTGCTTGTCCCTACTATCTGCTGGTTTTTCCAATTAAGTTATTCCCCTATTCTCTCAGATAATGACATTTAGTGATTTGTACATTAAGATTACTGATAAGAAATTTCACAGTAGATGTTTGATGACACTTTTCAGCCTTTTTGAAAGATGTCCAGATAACATAGAAAAAAGAATGAAAGAAAGGAAAAAAGAAAACAGAACTCTCAGTAGAGGTTATAAAACCTACAAAGAAATACCATTGTAATTTTTATACATCTAAGAACACAGACCTTTTACTACTAATAAACACACACAAAAAAGAAAATTCTATGACTCTAGTTAAAGTTTTACAATGTGCATTTATTCTATCAAATTCTTAGGAGAAGTAGTGAATACAACATTGCGTACAAAAAGTAATAAAACAATTTAATAAAACAATTATATAATATTTTTTTATAATAATAGTAATACAAAGCATATCATAAATTATTTCAAGTTTTTTTTTTACACATTATGCTATATGAGATTCAACTATATACTGTATATATGTGTCAATCCGAAATCCATAAACGTGGAAATGTGAAAGGTGCCTTAATATCATGGTAACAAACAGCATTAATAGTAGATTGACAGTGGAAGCAGTTAAAATTATTTCAGTCTAAAGAGCAAAATTAAGTTTAAGGGGGCTTTTTTCAAAGTTTCATTGCCTTCTTTCACTAACTAACACTAAAATTACTCTGGATTATTTTTGTCTGCTGGATATTCACAAGAAAAAAAAATCACTGAACGGATCAGAACACACTAATAATTGCTAATTCACATTTCCCTTTTAATTTACAATAACATGAGAACAATTGACAAATGTGTAATTTTTGATCATCTTTTTATGAAATTTTTATTCATCTGTAATACATTGTTTCGGTGGAATTTCAGTTGTACGGAATAACTCTTGTGCTTTTCTTTTCCCTTCCTCAGACATTCAGTTTTACCATTTCATGAAGCATGTGACAACATGGGGAAGAAACACATAATGATTACATTTGACATGCTGGACTGGGATGCAGTTGGAGAAATTGGCAACTGAGTTTTATGAGTTTGATAAAAATAATTGACAGTCTACAGTATAGTCAATATTTCAAGTAGATCAAAACCTTTCATCCAAGTTATCCAAATATCTTATTTTAACTTGGTTCTTAGCATAACATTGAAGAACGTTTTTGATCCACATCAAATGTTAACTGCTGTAGATGTAAATTGTGTTCTTTCTTGTTTTTCCCAGTCAAAATTACAAAGATCCTTTTCAGCTCTTCGCATTTTGTCACTGTTTGTCACTGTTAGCTGATAGTTTCAGTAGAGGAACTGAAAGAAACCAATGCGTGAGCAGCAATCATAGTGGCTAACGCTTTTCAGCAGATCAATTAGCAGAAAGAAGACAATTTGGTTACAAGTAAAAAAATAGATAACATATGTTACATTTACATAAACATCTAAATGAAATTTAAAAAAGTACTAGCTATAAATGGCGGGTGACTATCTCCAATGTGTTCATAGAGAGTGTTGTAAATTTAAGACAAATATGGAAAATAATATTTATGTGGACTGTTGTGTGATCAGGGAATAAGTTGTGCATAATAGAGCACTAAATCTATTTGCGAGCAGTAAATCTAAGCGAGTTTCAGGAGTTTACCATGATGTGCATGGATGCCAAAAAGGAGTTCTAGAGAAAACGTGGAAGATTACACCGTCTCATGGATGTCTAAACACATATTTTGTGAAAGAAGATGAACTTCATTTACATCACTGAGTAAAATATGCTTGAGAAATCAAAGTAAAGTGTCTTCTGATTATTTTCAGTTGACTACTGTCTGATGTAATTAAAGGAAAAACAATAATAGTAATAGTAGCCTAAGTATCAAATGTAAAACAGAAGAGATAATTAGGTATTTGTTAAGAATTATATTGTAGTGGTCATATATGTGAATCTATGTAGATCATAAACTAGTCACATGTTTTACTTTTCAGTTTCAGTTCATTTCTGTAAAAGACACAAACCTTTACGTTGTGGCTACACAGAAGCTATTTATATATTTCCACTGTCAATGCCCCTCAAAAATATACAGTTCATTATCTGGGGCACTATGTCAGGATGTTACAATGGAAACTATTGTCAATCAGTCAGATTTGTCTGTTTCAGTAAAATGTGAACAATTACATTTTGAAACAGAAATCTTCATGAATAGTAAAATAGGAAAGGTCAAATAAATCAAACTATTATTGTGGCCAACCAATATTAATAAGTAGTTTGTATGTGCAGAATGTGCTCTAATTTTTGACTTTGTGTACACAATACATTTATGTAACTGGGTGTTTGATTCAAAACATTATAGTTACTGAAATATGTGACAGCGTGCTTATGGCTACATTTATAGTTATACTTTCATATTATATGAGTCGATGACATTCCTTATGAAAAAGTAGTTCACTTCAAGTTTATTTTATTAATTATACTTAAGTAAAGTTCAAGTATAATTTTTAAGTATACTTTATGTAGCAAGTATACAAATATCAGTGTTCTATAGCAGTATACTTGTAAGTGTACCGTTTCAATACTCCTTGGGAGTAAATTGGCCCACTTTCTAGTATTTAAAAGTATACTTTTAAGCATACTTTAAGAATAACAGTGTCAAACTTTGAGTACACCACTAGTTTACCTCTATGTTTGTAGTTTGTACTACAATTATACTAAAAGTGAACTTATAGGTTTACTGTTAGTTTACTAATGAAATACTTTGTATTTAGAATTGAATGTGTATATATTTTGGTACATGAATATCTGAATATAAAAAACATCAAAAGAAAGAACAGGGTATCTGCTTGTAAACAAAACCATTTTATTCTAGCTTCATGGATTATTTTTTAAACACTTTAATGTGTAAACAAAAAGCTGAAAAAAGACTATGAATTGAATTCAGAATGATAATCAAAACGTAGATGGAGTCGATCAACACCCAAAACCTCTTTATTGGTCAACATTTTATTTCATAACGTTACAGTTTTAATGCTGTTTCATGTCAGATGATCGTGTTACATGTCATAGTATCTGGTGTTTCTTTTTTCTTCACTTGTGCATTTTTGGAAATTCTGTGCAGAAGATGTGTACTAGCGCCCTCTACCGTATAATAATGAAAACACAGATTCGAGGAGTATAGCTCAAATATATTTAGACTTTTTGTAAGTGTACGATTTCCCTTCATCCTGAAACCTTTTAAATATTTGAAAGTTTTTACCACAAAAGTTTATTGAGTAAAACTGAGCTTTCACATGTCAAGTATACTTAAATGTCAATTTAAATACACATATGAGGAGTACATGAAGCCCATTTCTGAGAAGTACATACAAAGTAAACTAAAAGCATGCATTCCTATTTTTAGTTTAAAAGAAGTATACTAATAGCACACTTGAATGAATTTCGTAAGGGATATGCTTCCCTTCACCCTGAAACCTTTTAAACCTTTGAAAGTTTCTACCTCAATAGTTTATTGAGTAAAACTGAGATTTCACATGCATAAAGCAGAGACAAGAGAGGAGGGAGAGAGAGTTTATTTCCCACATTTACCACTAAAAGAGAAGTTGACTGATCACCTTTAGCAGCTGACAACACCATGTGACACACTGTCCTTTCTGAATCTCGTCACTATAGATAACTTCGTTAATAGGAGTTATGCAATACAAACAAGTTGTACATTAATGTAGATTTGGAGTAGAAACAGTCTATTTTAATTCATTTATTTATTTATATTTTTTGAAAATGCTTGTATAATCCTCTTTAATGAAAGTTTTAACTCAAAGTATATATATATATATATATATATATATATATATATATATATATATATATATATATATATATATATGTAGTCAACATGAACAGTGGCTGAATTTAGATCTGTAAACTAATGTGCTACTCTTACTACTTTTGTTCTTACTACTCTTACTACTTTTTTCTTATTCTTACTATTTTCTGTGCACTTTCAAAGTTCAAAGTCAAAAGAGGTCAGTATTTTTTTTATTATTTTTTTTTTTAAAGTAATTAATACTTTTATTCAGACACAATGTGATAACCGCAGACACAACCAGAAAGCAAACCAAAATGGGAAGCCTGCAACAAGACAAATATTTTACCACTCACTTAACTTGTTAAATGAGCTACTGAAATGATGCAGAGTGCTTAGATATGAGTCTTGTGAAACATGATTAAAGCTGCAGTAGGGAACTTTTGACGCTCTAGCGGTTAATAAACAGAACTGCTTGCTTCTTGCGGAAAAACATTGTAGCCGGAACTACTTCTCTCTGTTTATGTCTATGAAGAATCACAAAGGTACTGGGTTACTCCGCCGCGGTACCCCCGAAGCAATCTAAAATAGTCAGAATATAAACACTTATTATAGGTGCACCCTAGTGAAGCTTAAAACACGGTTTGGAAATGGATTCATGGTGTACTCGCTCATTATGTTCATTTTTCTACATTTTGAACACAAACAAAGTTACGGACCGCAGCTCTGATTGGTTGTTTTTTACCGGGAGCGCATGACTTTCTGCAAATGGCAATAGGACCACTGGGAGGAGCCAGAGGAGCTTGATTTTTTTTCACATATTATCTGTCTCATATTCTACTGTCAGGACATAATGACAGGTTTAATATATATGTAAAAAAAATTTTTTTTACAAAAGTTCCCTACAGCACCTTTAACACAGGCACTGTCATTTGAATAGATTTTGATGAGAAGGTGTTGTGTCCACTAGATGGCAGCAATCATTTAAGGGAATCATGTGGTTAGGAGCCCATTAAGTGACATGACACGATTTAAGATGTACTGTAAAGAGATAAGCATAAGACTGCTCTAACATTCAGTGTGAACATTCACAAAAAGAAACTTCATTGCCATGCAAGGGAGCTCTCTGGGAAAGGTGCTTTATCATCTGTCTGGTGCCTGACAGATAGATCAATAACTGTAGGCTTATTATAGCAGAGTCAAAGGCGGTAAATCCAGGTGACACAGGAAAGATCCAAATGAAAAGCAAACCCGCACCAAGTCACTGATCACAAGTGTATCAAAGGCAAAACAAGAGTCATGAGAGCTTAATTCATGAGAGCTTTATTAGTCTAATAAGCAGTATATTAGACAGCCATTCCCAGAGCAGCCGTCCCTTTCGCCATTTGAGCTAATTTAGCTTTTAAATGCAGTCAGAAGTTAAGTGTCATTAAGTTTATAGATTAAATTACAAAAAATGGCTAAATTGTCTACTAAATCTGCTGAAATTGGGTGCACCCATTGGGTCTTTTGCTATATCATGACCTTTTTATAACTTTTCACACAAATTAGGATTACAGGATTATTGCACAATACTATGTTATAACCTAAAACACTTTTACTATAGTGCACGGTGAATGCATTTGTTAACCAGTACAATTTTAATGTTAGCATTAAATAAGCAGGTACAGCACGGCACTCACAATGCAGAGTGCTACAAGTCTTGTGAAACATGATTCACAACAAAAAAGCGCAAAGACTTGGTTGGATGAGCAAACGTTTCTTATCCCATGTTTGCTTTTGTTAACATTATCTTGTTAACACTATCACTTATGTTTATGGTTTAGTGCAGATAGTGTGTTGTTTCCATTCCAGCAGCAAAAGCATTAACTTTCTAGTGCCACTGCTTGGAGATTTCATCTCAAAACTGCAACAATATGTCCAATAACCAATGTAATCAAATGTTTCTAGGTTAATGTTTTGGATAAAACCGAACGGGCTTTTAGCACCCTTCACTTTGATAGTGCTGTGAAATGTCCAGAAGGCAACATAGTATCATTTTGAAGAAACGTCACCACAATCACAGTTGCAACTAACATGTGGGGCATCATACAGTAGGCCTACATAGAAACAGTGTACTAACCTGTCTGAAAAACATCTTTATAATGATAATCAAATAGCGTAATAGTACATTTGACTATAATGCTTTTCTATACTCATAGTGTTACTGTCATGTTTTTTTCTGCCTACTGTATCCATTCCCTTACTAAAGACTTTTCAAGAGCTTTCAAGAGTGATAACAGCAGATTAATCACAAGGTGCACACATATGAGAACGAAGTGGTACTTGACTTGAAGCACTGGAAAGGTCAGAAAAATCCACGTCATGTATATTTAATGTGAACATATTTGAGGCTCATCAAGACACAGTTAGATTAAACTATGAATCCATCAGACATAAGTGAATATAGCAGTATTGTCACAGGCTGTAAAATACATCTCTAACAAGCCGTCTAGAGCTAAAATGGATATTGTTTTGTGTATTTTGAAACAAGTATCACTTCAGAATATTTTATCCCTTCTGGCAGCTCTGACAAAAGGGCTGGAAAGTCCTGGCCTAAGCTGTTCAGTATAGAGGGAATCCGAATATTAGACTTCACAGAGGAAGTGAGTCATTTTGAAGTGTGAGAACAAAAACGACAGTGAAAACAGAATATGCTTCAGGAAAAACCTGCGAAGTACCCCAGGATGTGTAAAAGGTATTATATCATGAGGTAAGGATATGCTTACCCATCCATGATGGCCTGAGCTAGTTGATCACCTCTCAGTCCCCTTATGTCCCTAAAAGGCTGGACCGGTTTCCCAGAATTCATCTCTCTTGCTGCATAGCTGGCCATCCGTCACTGGCTACTCACTTTTTCATCTGGGTCCGTTCCAACATCCACTGGACAGAAAAGCAGGCGGGACACAAACATTAATATTCCCTTTTTTGACCACATAAATGATATAAACTAGAGCAAACAATAGGCTACAAATCTTAAAACAGATATTTTGCATATAAACAGATTATTAATTCATGAATAGATCATCATTATACGTAATTAAAACAAAACAGAAAAGGAAAACAAAACATGTGAATCTTCCTCATTTCCTTTCCCTTTATGGATGTAAATAACATGATCTAATGGCATCAACTAATCTGAGGTTTTCATCTGAGGTCCGTTGACACAATGTGTGTTTGTGTGTGAGTGGATTTGGTTTTGGCTACACTGTAGTGACTGAATGTCCCCACAAAGAAACTTAAAATGACCTACACTGTGGGAACCAGCCAGTGGTCCTCATAAGGGAAAATGGCTTAGCCTGATGTCTAATGTAAAAATATTTAATCTGGCGAAGAACATTTCTGTTTAGTAATTTAAAACATGATCGATAATCAATATATACATATACGGGGTATATTGTATTATTATTATTTTTTTATTGTATTTATTTATCTTTGCTAGACGTGTGTGTGGCGGTGTGTCGGTGTGGCTATTTATTATTTATTAGGACAAAACAACACATTCATCATCTCACCACCAGGGGTCGCTAAAGTCTCATAATTAAATAGTCACACTTACCTTATTTCTCTCTCTCTCTCTCTCTCTCTCTCTCTCTCTCTCTCTCTCTCTCTTTTCCAAGTTATTGAAATAAAATCAATAAATCATAAAAAAAATCCAAAAGAAATTCTCATTCTCTCTAACATTTATTGAAGTACATTGAACAAAATATTAATTAATTACAAATGTTTGTATAGTGTTTTGAATGATCACTTTTCAATTATTATTTTGTTCGATTTTTTAATTATCAAATACTGAGTAACAAAAATGCTTTCTATGTGTTCCCTTTCTAACAAGATTTTAATGTTCGACTGTAATCATAATGTAGAACCTGATACTTATCTAACCAAAAATATCCAAACCTTGACAAAAAGTAATCTTTTAGAATGTGTAGAATGTGTGTTTTTTTATTTTCTTTTTTTAAAGGAATGTTTTATAGAGAACATATTGACTGTTCCCAACATGACAAAGTCTACAATAATTTAATCAGTTACCATGTTTCCCACCAAGCTTTGGAAAAATGTACATTCTGTCGTGATGACATATGATGGCAGATTGGCACCACAGTGAGCCCTAATGGTTTGGTCCAGGAATAGAGGCCAAGAAAGTGGCTGCCTGTTTTATTCTGCTGCAGATGGAATGAAAAATTGTACTTGTTTGCTCAGGAAATATTTAGGCCAGACCACCACTGAGGACTCCTGCTCTGTAAAAAAAATTACCTTACCTAAAGTGTGTTCCCTTTAAAGGTAACTTATTAGGTAAATTGTCGATTGGGTATAAAAAGATCCTCTCAGTGCAATCTCTGTGAGTAAGGGTCAAGGCTGGAAAACTATACTGGATGCCCGTGATGTTCCGGGCCCAAAGACGGCACTGCATCACATGTAGGAATGCTACTGTAATGGAAATCACAACATGGGCTCAGGAATACTATCAGAAAACATTGAAGGTGAACACAATCCACCGTGCCATTCACCGTTGCCAGGATAAAACTTTATAGGTCAAAAAAGAAACCATAAACATGATCCAGAAGCACAGGTGTTTTCTCTGGGCCAAGGCTCATTTAAAATGGACTGTGGCAAAGTGGAAAACTGTTCTGTGGTCAGACGAATCAAAATTTTAAGTTCTTTTTGGAAAACTGGGATGCCATGTCATCCGAACTAAAGAGGACAAGGACAACCCAAGTTGTTACAGTACAGATCTTTCACCCATAGAAAACATTTGGCGCATCATAAAGAGGAAGATACGACAAAGAAGACCTAAGACAGTTGAGCAACTAGAAGCTTGTATTAAACAAGAATGGGACAACATTCCTATTCCTAAACTTGATCAACTTGTCTTCTCAGTCCCCAGACGTTTGCAGACTGTTATAAAAAGAAGAGGGGATGCCACACAGTTGTAAACATGGCCTTTTTTTAAATGTGCTGATGCCATGAAATTTAAAATCAACTTATTTTTCCCTTAAAATGATACATTATCTCAGTTTAAACCTTTGATTTGGTATGTTCTATTCTGAATAAAATATTGAAATTTCACATCATTGCATTCTGTTTTTATTCACAATTTGTACAGTGTCCCAACTTTTTTGGAATCTGGTTTGTGTATATTTATATATATATATATATATATATATATATATATATATATATATATATATATATATATATATATATATATATATATATATATTGCACAACAAAGTTTTTAAATTACTCCAAGCTGGTTTGAAAATGCTAATTCCCATTGTATACAATATCTCCCTCTGCCAATGTGGAAAGTCACTGAGGTGTGTTGGGCTGTAAAATACTGTGTGTAGAAATAGAAAGCAACTTTTTATCACTCTCTGCCATAAAGCCTGAGAATATGGTTTGACAGAGAAGGGGCATATTGACTTCCTCAGCAACTACACAATGTACCTACCTGTTCTCTGCATCTTTTGGATCACACCATAATACATAAAAATGGCAGCGGCATCAATTGGGTATTAGATGTAAGAAATCAATGTTCTAACAGACATGAGAGGTACAAGCATAAAGTGACGAAGCGTATGATAATTATATGTTGAGAACAACCAGGAAAGTGTGCAGATGTTTGATTTTTTCAAGGCTCATTTATATGGCTATTTAACACATGAGAGGAGGCATTGACTGCTAATTGCAGTTCCCATATTCTCCGCTGACTCTGATTGGTTCTTATTGTAGACTTGTGTAACTCGGTGATGATTAACATATATTACCTAGAATAGGGACTGTAGAGTTCAGTGAAAAGTTAGACAAGCTTGCCATTTCATAATCAATGTATTTTTCAGCAAATTGAGCCATGACAGAAATTTGCAAAACTGTCGGAAAAATGTGCAAAAAGATAAATGTTTAAAGGTCTCTACCTCTACCTGTAACTACCTCAGAGTAGTTATACACTCACCGGCCACTTTATTAGGTAAACCTGTTTCAATTGCTTGGTAACGCAAATTGCTAATCAGCCAATCACATGGCAGCAACTCAATGCATTTAGGTATCTAGATATGGTGAAGATGACTTGTTGAAATTCAAACCAAGCAGCAGAATGGGGAAGAAAGGGGATTTAACTGACTTTGGACGTGGAATGGTTGTTTGCCAGATGGGGAGTATTTCAAAAACTGCTGATCTACTGGGATTTTCACACACAACCATCTCTAGGGTTGAGCGAGAAGGTGAGTGTGATTTCACCAAGTACAAAATTCCAATCAATCAATCAATCAGAATCGAGATATAACATTTCAGGAAATATCTGTTTTAGGCTTAAAATTAGGGTTCGGTGAATTCTACACCCTTGTATATCAGCTATCATTTCCCACTGATTTTACGAATAAATTATGGGTAAGGTTAGGTAGCACCTTGTTGATGTCAGAAGTCATAAGAGAATGGGCAGACTGGTTAGATATGATAGAAAGGCAACAGTAACTTAAATAACCACTTGTGACAACCAAGGTATGCAGAATATCATCTCTGAATGCACAACACGTCGAACCTGAAGCAGATGGGCTACAGCAGCAGAAGACCACACCGGGTGCCGCTAATGTCAGCTAAGAGCAGGAAATGGAAGCTACAATTCGCACAGGCTCACCAAAATTGGCCCCTTAGTACCAAATGAGCATAATTTAAACACTGCAGCCAACCTGAGTATTGATGCTGACCATGTCCATCCCTTAATGACTACATGGTTACTTCCAGCAGGATAACGCACCATGTCACAAAGCTCAAATCAGCTCAGACTCATCTCATGACAATGAGTTCACTGAACTCAAAAGGCCTCCACAGTCACCAGATCTCAATCCAATAGAGCAGCTTTGGGATGTGGTGGAACAGGACATTTGTATCGTGGACACCTAAAGGTAAAATTTTCACTTATTCTTCAAGAGTATACAAATTCTTATATCGGCATAGAAACCCTCACAGGCGCACACAATGATAACTAGAAAATCCTAGTAAAAAGGGGAATGACCTGATTATTGATCGCTGAACCACATTTACAATTGGAACTAAGTCTTCATTATTGGGATCTTTCCAAATAGAACACTTGATGTGGACAGTAGTGTGTCATTTCAGTGTTCTCGCATTCGATGGAGTCACAATGTCACTGTACTTTTGTAGGCGTTCCTACAGCTGGATGCCCAGAGGCCTGTTTCATAAATCCTGTGATATCGTGGGTGAGCGTAACTGCAACACTAGGCTGCTATTGTGCTTTCTGCAGGAAAACAGAATAAAGTTATAAGAAATAAGTAATTTCTGCATTGAATGTTTTCTTAAACAATACCCATAACTGTAGGATGTCCAAGATTAGAGATTACACATCTATATTGAGCCCTTTTGAAAAGCTTGCATTGGTGCAAAAGTCAACAGCAGATTGTTACCTAACAGTCCATGTGGCAGAGTATAGATACAGAGGAGACCTGAGCGTGCTTTATGGAACAGGACCGCAGAGGAGGGCCATGAGGGCTGAAGATGTCATTTGGGAAATGGCCTTAAAGCTGTTTTCATGCCCTTCAACTTCTGTTTATCAGGATGTGTAAGAGAAGAGCTCCTAGAATGCTAATACTAAATAAACACACCAAACACATGAATTAATTTCCCATGCATTCCTTACCCAAATAATTTTATCAGACTTCCAGCAGAGACATAAAATAACAATGATCTTTTAATGAAAAGAAGCCTGTGAAACATTTCTTTATAAGCAGAAGTGCTACCGATGTTAAAGCACAGGGCCAACGGAGATGAAAGATTCGCCTGGAAACAACACTTACCACTGGGATTTAAAAAACACACTTAAAATGATTTTTATTAGAGAAGATCAATAACCTAACAGACCGTTCATAAAGAAAATTGATAAGCTTAATATTCTACCTGAAAATTTTTTTTGTGTAATTTATTTTGCTGTTGCATATATAACCATGGTTTCTATAATCACCGGAAATAAAGTATCAAAAGTTTTCTTAAAGACCTACAATGGCTTAAAAAAAGTTTTTCTCTCTCTAGACATTGCTAGCATGCAAAAGCATGCGGAAAACAGACATTGGTCAATGAGCCAAAATCCGCATGGACCTTGCTCTCTTGAAATTAAATTTAGCCATCTCAAATCATTTACTTAAATCATTTGAAAAACTTATGCCTGAAGTCAAATGTCCAGACTGAATCTTATGACTCAATTGCATCATAGGAAATCAAATTAAATATAAACAATTGCCTGCAAATGTTAACATTTCCTTGAAGCTGTGGTCACATTGCATGTGATTGTCATACTTCAGAATCTTAGCTGATTAGTATTAACTTCTTTGATCAGAAAGACAGAATTTGCAACATTTTTCACACAATGACTTTGAAATCTTGGTAAATTTACAACCCAATAAAATACAAAACAAAGGGAAAGCATAATGCAGTCCAATTCAGCATTGACTCTGCTTCACTTGCAGTCACCTGAAAAGACAATACTAGCATTGCAAGCTGAGCCTGTGTTTGTGCTTTCCATTGATTTTTGTTCTGTGTCTCCCTTTCAGCTCTTCAGGAGTTAGGAGGAACATGAGAAAGCCGAGAAATCAAAAGAGCTTCTGGATGGAGTAGTAAAGTTAGTTTCTCTCTCTCTCTCTCTCTCTCTCTCTCTCTCTCTCTCTCTCTCCCTCTTTCTTTCCATTGTTCTCTTTGAAGCTTTAGATGCTCAGCATGACATGTATTATACTGAATAAATACAGGATACATATTTATATTAAATTATAAGTTCAACTGCATAGGGATGGATGGCCTTTCAGATACCTGGAACATCTATTTTCTGTGTACTGTATAGTATCATCTACTCATTAGCATATGACAGGTACACCATCGCAGTATCTTTAGGCTACGTTTTACTCCTCCATATTTGATGCTAATTTGATGCAATAAGATTTTGCATGCAGGCGTGATAAAATAAACAATTGCTTCGGTACTTTAGCTGTGGCATAAAGCAATACAGATGGTATTTGTTACAAAGCACACTCAGTCTTTTCACCCATACAATGTAAATGTGTTGAGCATACAAAAGAATGTGCAAAATAAGATATACACTATGTGAGATTCTATATTCTATATGGGGAAAGCAGTGGCATCTTACAGCTGAGCAGGAGAGAATATCTGTATTCAGAGAATTTACTTCTTATTTTATACCGCCGTTCAGACATAATGAGAAAAGCACATTTTTATTGGCTGAATTGATTGCAGTACTATTGCTTGATGAGTTCATTTTACTTTCAGTCAGACAAAAGTCTATCAGAGATACAATTTGCATGCTATAGGGAGTGTTTTTTTCTCTGTGGCCCTAAATGTTTCGCAATGTTCCCTGCTTTCAGAAATTTTGATTATCCTACCATGAGTACATTAATTTATCACTGGTATCCCACAATGAATTTTATATTTTTTATATTGCACATCTAGTTATCCATCCATTATAATAACTGCACAGTTTATAAAGTGTATGCGGTTATTGTACTCCTTCATTTTACTTTTCCCAATTGTCTACATTGTTTTTAGCCCCAAAGTATAAAAATCATTTCACTGTTTTATTGAAATGGCAACATTATGAAGTCAGACATTCTCTTAGAAATTATGGAAGTTATGAAAACACAAGAGCCAACACAACACTATAGTGCCAGCTATAATGGCATGTATAATATTATCTCTGTATCTGATGGAAGCAATGTAATGCAGAATGGTTTATTTTAGATCCCTCTGTTTAATTCATAAAGAGAGGCTTGGTAAAGGCCCGTCATTTCAGAAGGCATCAAAGATAATGTAGAAACCATATAATTATCTCATCACCACCTCTCATGATTTGGTGTTCATCAAAGATTTTAGTACCAGAATTGAAATGTGTGAATTGTTTATTGGCAGGATAAATGATGGTGAAAAACATTCACCTCATCTAAATGCTCTTGATACAGATTTATTTTTTTTTTTTTTTTTTTTTTGAGGTTTGAAAAGGACAAAAACAAGGATAAACTATTTCAGAAAGTGAATGGATACATTTCTTAAAGAAAAAACAGTATAGAAATACTACCCAAAGGATATCATACATGGCAGAACTAATGACTCTAATGAGATGGCATTAGATTAGATGACTGATTATGAGTAACTGATAAAACTTAATTATGTTTTTTTTATTATTTTTTTCTTACACACATGCAGCTTTTACTAGGTGTTAATTGATAGAGTCGTGTGGATTACTTGTGGATTATTTGTGATGCTTTTATCAACTGTTTGGACTCTTATTCATTTATAAAGCCACCACTATCAAATGAGCAGCATGATATCATATTCAAACGTCTCTCTGTGACATATTGAGGTGATGGTCAGTGCTATGACTTCCACCATCTGGTCCTTGTTATATTAGATGGCTTACTTTCTCTCAAATGTGTGAGAAAAATGTATGATAGTGAGTTCATTTTCATGTGTAAAAAAAAAGCAATCAAAGGTGCTGATTATTACGGCTGTATTAAAAAGAAGCTCAGATTTGCATTAGTAGTCAACAGACTCCATTTGCTTTTCACAATGTTTTTTTTTTAAACGTTCTGTAAAAAAGTTTAATGCAGTTGATTTCTTCAGCAGTCTTCGTTGATGTCTGATCTATCCTTTGAGGTGTGGGCTGAGAAAAGCAATCCTGTATGAGTCAGGCCTTTCATCTTTTGCTAACAAGGTTAGAAAAACTACAAACACTCGTGCTTTTCAGAATTGGTAAGTGGAAAAAGCCCCACAGCTGCTCCGTTCTTCAGTGGACCAATTTCTTGCACCATGTCAGTCATTGTTAGCAGCACCATGAAGGATCCAAGGTTGCAGTGCCTTCTGTAAATTTAGCACTGAACAATTACGGTCAATCACACAATCTCCTCCGT